>NW_005054328.1:3175794-3216035 GCF_000277835.1 Geospiza fortis | reverse complement strand
GCAGGAAGTTCTGTCTGTGTTGCATCCTGGGCAAGATGCGCTGTGATGGGTGGATAAGAAAAAGAATTTTGGGTGTGTAGCACTTCCCTGTTGGGTAGATGGATGATATCTCTTCAGTTTGTATGGCTCCTGTGGTCTCTTTTTTTTTCCACTCCCTGAATAGCAGAGAGCCACTGGGGGAATGCTGCTTTACAGAGGGAGTTACTGAGCAGGCCAGAAGAAGCTGAGAGAATATTGCTATAAGGAATGTGAAACCTGTGCTGCATCTTACTTTTTTTGATATCTTTCCACCCATATGCCTGTGGTACTGGAGGTTTCACCTTTGCAACTTCATTTTATCATCATGTTTCTGCCTCATTGTTCTGACCACATCAAAGTGTTGCCTCATTAGAAGGGGAAGCCCTGTGGCAGACTTCTGCAAAGCTTAGGAGAGAATGAGGACACAAACTTCCCATGCTTAACTGGTAAACTGTTCAGATATGGTGGAGCTTTTAACTATATCAGCTCTTTTTTACAGATGTGATTTGTGAGCAACAGGCTCAGAGTAATCTTCTTCCATAATCTTCTTCCATGTCCAGAACAGATGAAAGGAGTATTTTCTGTTGTTCTCACACTGTCAGATGTTTGGCTCCACCTCAACATTTAACCAAGATTTAGGGAAGGAAGTGCTATCCTTCTCTTACAGTAGCTAGGTGGTGAGAACTTTATTCCATTCAGCTTGGAATCACTCAAACTTACATAGTCTCTGTTTTTCATTGCAGATAGCTGCTGCTCTATGGTGGTATTATGTCTCTAAAGGAATTGAGTATTTGGATACAGTATTCTTCATCCTGAGGAAGAAATTTAACCAAATTAGTTTCCTTCATGTCTATCACCATTTCACCATGTTCACCTTGTGGTGGATTGGTATTAAGTGGGTTGCAGGTGGACAAGGTGAGTTCCCTTCCTCTCATATGCTTTTGACTGGACAGCAGGGAGAATTGTGATTGTTTGGGAGCAATAGAAGAAAATGTCATAGACTTGACTTAATAATATACAAAACTGTTTATTAATGCATACAGTCTCCTTCTGTGGGAAACATGGGGGAGGAAAAGATAACAGGGCAATAGTCTAATGAATTGCAAAACTTCTTTTCTTTTCCTCATGGGCATCAATTGCAAGCCTGAAGTTCTGCCTTCGAAAGTATCTGTATCTGTGGGAAACAGAAAGATGTATGCATCTTGCTTAACTTTAATTTTTGCAGATACAGAGAGCTGCAAAATCTAATTATGGGCCACATTCTGTGTGTAAATTTAATGAAGACAATGGAGATGTTATTCTGGCATTGTATATGAGTTTGAGGTTTGCTTTTATTTTTATTAAGAGGCAAATATAAAATTCTGAAACCTTCCCTTGGAGGTGAGCCAATAAATCTGTCAATTCACTTTTAAAACCTATTCATAATGACACAAGTCTAAATTCATTATCAGCCTTTTTTCCCTTGCTTCTTTTCTAAAGCCTCCATCAAATAATTTTCTTTTTGTTTATTTTATTTGCCTTCATTGCCTACATTGTACTCTTGCTCCTGTTGTTTAACCTCATCTCAAATTGAAAGCTCTGCAGAGCTGAGGGCACAGGGAAAATGCTCTCTTTCCTTTGATGTGTGCTTTGTAGGCTTGCAACACTGAAAATACCATATAGTAAAAACACAAAATACTATGAACACTAAACTAATATTTTGGGTTTGGTGTTTTGGTTTTGTTTTGTTTTTAACCACATTAACACTTAATGCATGGATGGTTTATGCTCCCATTTACTATAGGTATTTAGTACTGAGTGGCCACTTACATTGCAAGGAAAAAATATGTAAATTCAGCATCTCTTGACTGCCTTTCAATTTCTCTCATGTAATATGCAGGAAGCAGGTATTCAGATGTTTAATGATCTTTAATGGCAACTGCACCTATAAAATAAGATAATTGGAGACTGGATGGTTACTTGTAGTCTTGCTGAGAAATTCCCTGGATATCTCAGAAGGTCCACTCCCTTGTTGCCTTTTCAGAATTTTCATGCTAAATATCTGCAGTTTTTAACTGTTGCAGTTGTAACTGCAACAGTTACAACTATTTCCAAATTTATTTCAAGTTTTGTGTTCTAGCAGTGCCTCTTAGTTCCTAGAGCCTGCAAAAGGAAAAGCAGCAGCTGCTTTTCTGCCTTTATGTAGCACCACTGCATAAATGTGGATAGATCTGTGTTCTTCTATTTTCTAGTTGATAGCACATTGCTTACATAGACAGGTCTATTATAAACTAGACCCTATTACAACAAGTGGATCCAGACCACACGGGCATCTGAGCTGTTTGATGTCAGCAGCTGTTGTCTGTATTGCCCTAATCTTATACTTTTGAGCCTCTCTGTCAGTGTAAGAATACTTTAATAAAATATAATGTGTTTCTGTTAAAGGGCTGCTAATCTTGCCAAAGCAAAGGGATCTTAATGCAAATGAAACTGTCAAGATGCACCTTACGTGGATCATTCTAGAAAATGTTATACTATACACTGACATATTTAAGAATGCTGGATATTTTAAATCATAAATAAAGAAACTAATGATTATTAATTTAGACAAACTCACCTGGCAATGCCTAAAAGTCTTATAAACATGAGTCAAGTCTTGCTTTGTATGGGCTTTTTTTGGCCTATTTAATCAGACTTCCATGTGAGTTTCTTGACTTCTTGCTGAGAAGTGAACCTTTTGCATTTAAATACAGTTTAAAAGATTGGAATTCAGAGCCTGGTACTTTATACTTTGCATTGCCAAATGAAACTTCTAATAATCCTTTAGAAAAACATTTGCAGTTATACTACAACAACTAATGTGGAATAGATGTCATTTATGTTTATTTAACAAAAATCTTATAAAAAGCTTTGGTGTAAGTAGTTACACTGAAAGTGTGACATACTACTTGCATTAACATCTGTTTGTGTCAGCACATGTTGAAAGCCAGGTCTGTATTATACTATTTAATATTTTGGAGATGGAATCCTGACATGTCTTGTGTTTTGCAATTTTTACTACTATAAAAAATGATACAAGTAATACTAGAAAAGAATCCTCTTTTCCAAAATGATGTGATGGTCTTCCCTTCTGTTCCTGGACAGCTTTTTTCGGAGCTCAAATGAATGCGTTTATTCATGTCATTATGTACATGTATTATGGATTGGCAGCTTGTGGCCCTAAATTTCAGAAATACTTGTGGTGGAAACGATATTTGACCATATTGCAATTGGTAAGTAATTCCCCTCCTTTTGGGATAAAAAGTGTTGCCTCTGTGTGGATTTGCATTTGCAGAGCTTTGGATCAGATGCTGCTCCTTCCAAAAGTTCTCTGCCTGGCAGTCCTCAATTAGAGTACTTCCTGGAGATGGAAGCATTTATTCAGCTTTGAAAAAACATATGCAGCATATGTAAGAGTTGTGTGAGTTAAAGTCTAATGCTTCCTTGCTGGTTGTTTCAACTGAATAACAAAAGAACCTTCAAAATGTAGAGAAAATTCAGACCGCTTATTATCTTCTCATTGTCCTGTTTCTGAAAACTGATGCCAGATATGACAATAAATGGGATGCTCCTGGTCAAGCATAAATGTGCCTGCATGAATGTGACAGGCAAATATAGCTTTCCTACCACCTCCCAGTTCAGCTGTTTTCATTACTTAATGAATTGGTATAAATTGATGTGCTCAGACCTACAGAATATATCCAGAGGTTTTTGATTCTATATTTTCTGTCTTTCAGGTGCAGTTCCATGTGACTATTGGCCACACAGCCTTGTCTATTTATATTGATTGTCCTTTCCCTAAATGGATGCACTGGGGTGTCATTTTCTATGCTATCACCTTCATTTTCCTGTTTGGTAACTTCTACTATCGGACATATAAGCTGCCCAAGGAACCTGTAAAGAATGGCAAAATAGCAAATGGTGCTGTTGCAAATGGAGTAAGCAAACCAGAAAATAATGCGGTGGTGGAAAATGGAAAAAAGCAGAAAAAGGGAAAAGCAAAAGGAGAGTAACTTTATCCAGGCCTTAACCATTGCTGGCAGTGAGGAACCTCCAGTTTGGTTTATAAAAGGAAGAAAAAAACACTATCTGTACCAATTAACCTTAGGTTACTGAAGAGCTAGAACACAGATATTTTCATTATTTATGAAGATTGTTTTAAGAACAACACTAAAGTTGAATTTCTATTGTAATTATGTAATTATCATGCATATGGTATCTGTGTAAACTTGTAGACTGCTGGTGTTGGTGAATTAAGGAAGAATTGCAGTTGATTCCATGTTTAGCAGTCCAAAAGTTAATACTACCATTGATACAGGCAGTTTTGTTGGCACCCACATTTCTTGGGGGGTGGGGGGGAGGGAAAGGAAGTAGCATTTGAATACTTGTGCTTTCTTTCCAGAAAATTATTAAATTTCAAATTATGACGTATTATCTAATCAGAATGTGCAACTTTTCTTCTCCTCCTTGGAGAGTACCTTTAGACAAAATATGTGCTGTCAGAACAGTGTTTGACTTTTCAGACATTACTTGATTTAATTGAGTATCTGTTACAGTTTGGTTTTTGTTTTATTATTTTTTCTTGTGTGGAAATATACCTACCTCTTCATCTGCAGAAAATAATATTGAGCATTAAATAACTGGTTTCTGAAATATGGAGTCCTCTAATCTAAATATCCGTTAATACTAATTCAGGAGAACGTGTGTTTCCCTGTGGGAGTAAAAGGGATTTTTGGTGATATCCTTTGATCAAGTCATCATTTTAGTGTAAACTGGAATTTTGGAGTGGTACTTTTAGTAGAGCCAAGTCAAGAGTACATTTTAAGAATGTGTAAATATGAACAAATATATTGGTTGAAGCAAGCAGTAAAAATAGGTCCACTGCTTGTTGTCTGTGACCTGCATTAAATCTGTGGCACTGACTCAAAATACTCAAAATGGTAAGATAATGCTATGATGGAGAGAAAACAGCATGTAATTCCATTTAGAAATGTGTGCATGAGTAGTCATGCTAACTACAAGACCAACCATCACTTTATTGGGAGAGAGAATCGGGGTTAAAAGTACTAAATACAGCAAACATAAAACCTTGAAAACGTTGCTATTGCTTGATACCTGTCAAAACTCTATTGGTTAGACACTTGCAGGCAAAGTATTGCTGATAGACAGGCCACCATTGTAAGTCAAAACTGCTAAAATAAGTAGAAACTTTTAGATGGATTTTCATTTACATGTTACATAAAGGACTTTTTACCATTCCTTTTGTGAGGAAAATAGGGAAAGATTTTTACACCTTCTGAATAATGTGATTACTAAGAGATACATTTTGAGCTGCTTAGCATGCGATGAGTAGAAGATGGGTGGAATTAGAAACTATATCCTGAATTACTGTGTTCCTTGGCCATCACTGCAAGCACTGCATTGTTACTGTCCAAATGCATTCCCCCCCCTCCCCAGCTCTGGTCAAAAACATATCCAGAGGTAGCAACAAACATATATCTGGCAAGTGGCACCATTGGTGCAGAAAGCGTACACTGAACTGTGAGTATAAAGTGAGTGACATGTTAATAGATTTTTGTATCTCAATCATCCATTGACTGTTTATAATATGCAAGCGGGTCACATATTCTGGCTCTCAGGTTTTTCTTGTTTCTATTTTAAAACAAATCTCAACCCAGAAAACAGGTCCTAGGAAAAAGAGTTAAGCATATAATCTGTTGTATTAAAAAATAATTCCTAATGCTGGAGTTGGTTCAGCTGGGAGGTGGTTCATTCCTAATCACCACCACTTTGGAATTTTGGGCAGAATGTAGAATTGTGAAAAACTGTCTCTGCTGAACTCAAATGCACGTGACCATTAAGTTTCTTATCTGCTGTGTCTTCTGATTCTTCCAGCCTTTGTAATGATGCTTTTTGCATTTGCATAACTGCGTATTTGTGTAGTGTGGCATGGGGAAGAGGGATGGGGATCTACCCTTCCTTCTTGGACAGATGCCACTACCCTTAACCAAGCCAAAATGCTGGCTTTGTAACTTTGGCTCAGTAACTTTGGAGTAGCTGAAGGAGTAAATAACTACAGAGCAGATTTACAGCACACCTGCTGCTCCAAGGTAGTGACTGGTGTGAATGCAGTTACCCTGCTGTAATTTCAAGGTCGTTTACCCCACTTTGATTAAAGGGTAGCTTCTTTCTATTTGCCATGGGATGTGGGCAGCTAACTTCTAAGTCTGTATCATTCCTTGAATTGTGTTAGATTGGTTGTTTGCTCTGTCATTCATTCAATGAGCCAGATCAGCTAAACTGATACTCTTAATGTGATCTAGCTCTGAAACAGCATACTGAGGAGTATTCCAGTACAGATTCAATTGTGTCTTTGCTACACTTTCTGACTAATTCTTAAGAATTATGTCTTGCATGATGGTAAATATTTAAATAACTGAAAGTCAAAATTTTTTCCCCCTAATCATGCATGGAAGCGAATTAAAGTTGATTGGAACTTGAACATTGTTGACAGAACTTGAGTAGAAATCTACTATCAAATTCTGGGGTAATTGTTAAATTCTAAACAACGTGACAAACTCATTGTGAGAATGCACGTGTACATACACACCATGTTGTCTGGCCCTGTGCATAAAACCGGTTTGAGAGATTGCCATTTCATGGGGGAAAAAACCCCAGTTATTTAATTACTGGAACACTGCTGTTTTGAGTACATCTTTTGCAGTATGACTTTCCTAGGTCTATTTATGATATATTTGATTGTTCACGTAATTCAAGTCCCATTACAATCTTGAATATAATGGCCTTATTAAATGTGCATTTTTGTAGGCATGATCTCGAGTGCAATATTTCTGTTTCTGGCTATGCAGCCAGACTCAGAGAATACAGGGCTCAACTTGTACAGCTTTTTGTTTATCAAAATATAGGCAATAATGCACATGTGAAATACTGACAGATTCATTAGGGTCATCTTTGGATCTAAGGAAGCTTAAAATTTTGCCATGAAAGTATGTATGAATGTGTATTTTCTATACACAGTACTGAAATTCAAATTATACAATCTTTTGCAGTACAATTATTCTTTACAGGGTTATTGGGTTTTGTTCTTCTAAATATTTCCATTTATTGAAAAATTCAAACAACTTGAAACTTTTCTTTTTTGCCAATGAATGATAATTTTTGCTAAGAGTTCTGAAGCTCTTGGACCAGAGTCTCTAAATATTTGATGCCATATAAGTAATACCATTTCATTTAGCCTCATCTCTAGCAGTGACAGTTGTTGGATTATTTTAGCACTTTTTCAGTGTAAAATTAAATACAAATTATCTATACATGTGTGTATATATGTGTACACATACATAGTGTATGTGTGTGTATATATGTATGGGTTCTTAGCAGATTCTTTCAATATGTGAAGTAAATTATATTTCTTGAATGTGAATTTGGCAGGAGCTAATAGAATGATTCCTAGCTCCAGCAGGAAAATGAAGCAGTTTTCCTTCCACAGATCCAATATCAGTCTTGCAAAAATAAATAGTATTTGTCAGTTATTTTAGGTATAGGATGGCAGACAAGACAGAGCCATTTCTACCAATGTAATAAATATTTTGAGGCATCAGTTGTAGATTCTGAGGGGAGAGATCTCAACTCAGGGTAGCTGGGGAATTATGCTGTATTATGGTAGCGATCATTTTAGTATGATTAACTTGCTCCAGGTGAGTCTTTGAAATCATTGCAATCATATTCTCTGTTTGACAGAAAACTTCTAAAAATAAATCATAGAGTCATAAAACCATTTAGGTTGGAGAAGACCATTAAGATGACTGAGTCCAACTATTAAACAAATGTTTCCCTGTAAGTTCAAAAGCATGGCCTATTTGATTACAGGACCATCAATTACTTCCAGCTCCAGACCAAGAGAAAAAGGTGAAGGCAAAATGAAAATGCTGCACATTTTTTCAGGTTAACCTAAGGGCACATTTCTTCAGAGTAAACACTTGAACTGCATGTGCTGGGAAGGGAGGTAAGAAAGGACAAATAGCTTTTGTGATGCAAGACCTCAGTCCTAAAATAGCTTACAAGCATTAGCTATCTCTTAAAAACTTGAATAAAACTGTTCATGGTGCATAAAATTAAACCTTGCATGAAGCTAATGTGGGCTGAGATGTATTTCAGTCAAAACTGAAGAGAATGGGGAGCTAATTAACTATCTGGATAGTGTGTTTATCTTGGTTAGAAACACAGACTAATCTAATTTGATACCTAAGGCAAGACACCCATATGACATCTCATTGCACTGCAGTCTGATGCACCGGCCCCTTTGCTAATGCAAGCAGAGGGAACTCCATGGAAATGAGTGGGTTGGTTCCCATTTACCTCAGCAGAGTATGTTGAGCACTAAAGAGCAGAGAAAATACTTGCTTTCTGCCAATATCCCAGGAGGATTGAGGGAAATGTATGGTTCAGGGTGCTGCTTTTGCATAAGGTGTTCATGCTTTTGTAAACATTAAAAATAAACATTACTTTTTTCATGCTGTTTGAGTTTGGTTTTATACATTCTGTAGTATGTTCTTCTGTGTCCCATCTTGCCTCAAGATTCCTGCTAATTTTAGTGTTGTGCAGATTGTGTGATGTAATCTGTTTTGTTGCCCAGGACTTTGAGAAAACCGTTTTTTGTGACACATCCTCCTATTTTAAGGTTACAGGGACTTCCTAATTAAGAATATTGTCCCCAAATAATAGTGGAGTGACTTCGAAATCACCCTTAGGGAACTGACTGAAAATAGGATGCCCTCTTAAAACAAACAAAAAAATCCCCTTAGATTCCTTATTTGGTCTTGGAATTGTTAACAATTAGGAATACAATTAGCCATGAAGTTTAGCTTTTGCTGGACATTGTGTGGTGTTAATGAAGTCTCTTATCCCAGAGAATCTGGAGCACTTTTGGCATTAGGTGCAATTCGTGGTTACATGTGCTGGGTACAGTAAGTTCCTTCATTGTCTGCCAAGTATGATCTCTGTAATCAACCTTATAACATCAAGTTGCACCCATGTTGCTCTCCTAGAACTTCAGTGCAAATAGCTACTCCAGATGTCAAGTAGCAGAGAGTCAAGCCTGCCATCATAGCAAAGTATGGTGTGGTCAATTATGTCTTGCACAAGTCTCATCTATTGCTTCAATCCACTGCTTGCATCCTCCCTGGAATCAGAAAATACACCGTGTTCAGCACAAGATTTGTCCTTTAGATGATTAACATGTGCTGGGGTAGGCTCTCTCTGCAGGCATCCTTCTCACAACTCTATTCCCCACCAGTAATTAAAAATAAGAACATGGTCAAATCAGATTTATTGGATGATTGGATAGAACGGACTGGATCCTCTGATGTTCAATGTTCTTTTTCATATCACTTGCTTCTTAGCATCTGGGAAATTGGGGTTTGATGGGGGAAGGGTTTTATTACCTGTTCTCTTGCTCAGCTCAAAGCACTGAACGTGGGTGAACATGGGCTACTCAGACACACACATGAAGCATGTACTCAAAGACAGCTGTGAAGGCAGTACCTCTATGGACTGTGTCTTTTTTATGCTTGGGAGTTCTAGGTCACCCCGTGAATGCAGGCACAATTCTCTGTTGGTTGCCTGACATGTCAGTGACATCACATTTGACTTAATTACAAAGATACTTATTGATGGGTAAGTTTATGTCTCTTGATCATCCAGGCCCTGATTAGTGCACCCTATGAAACAGTGCTGGCAGTTCTTGCTAGGGCACCACACAGCCAGTGCTGCTTTGGGGGAAAATGCTATTTGCATTTTGATTCAGTAGCTGGGAGTCGATACAAGCTCGTATGGCATCACTGCTATCTGTCAAATCAATCAGGTACGTTTTAGTCTGCTAAACAAAAAGAAATCTTTGATTTTTGAAATGATTCAAAGTGTTTTCTGTCCTCCTTATTTTTAGCTAGAGAGCTATTGTTCTTGCAATGGTATAACCTTAATTTGTTTGACGAGAAAACCACTGTTATGCTAGTATTTTTTTGAGTTTATGTGTGTTTATGAGAGAAAACTACAGAAATACAAGAAACAACTTGGGCCAAAAGCTGGAGAACATGAGGTAATTACTCCTCTAGTTTTTGCTGTTGCCCCTAGATGTTGCAGGAGTTAAATGACTGTAGCTGTTACTGTTGTGTATTCATTACAGATGCTGTAAGGGTATACAAGTAGCGTACTTGTGCATAAGTACACTCAGAAGTACATAAAAGTTTGCTTTGTCTTAAATGACAATCAAGAAAGTGATTTATCTGACTACAAATGCTTGGAGTGAAAGTAATTACAAACATCATACTCCTGCATTGTCAGGACTCACGCTGTATTTTCTCATTGATAATCTTCAGAGCTTCCGAGTAACTTCTTGCAGTAACACAAAGCCCTAAAAAGCTGAAAATTGCTGTAAAACTGCTAGAAAACCTGGTTTTGCTGAGCTTCTGGTACTGTTTTGTTTCCTTTTAGTACATGTATCTTCAGCTCAGGTGCTTGCTTACTAAATTATTCCAGAGTGCGATGTGTGTCATAGGAAGATCTTGGAGCAGCTGCAAGTGAGTAAAATGTTAAAATAAACTTTGGAGTGTTTTACAGTCAGGCTTTCAAGTCCTTGGCATCATTTGGTACACTGGGTGCACCTCAAATGCTGCACTTGGGCACAGGATACAGCAGCCTGGGTCTACCCAGCCTGATAGGAATTTTCCTTACTGAACAACAGATTCTCACCTGGAAATTGGTGTCTGACCTGGTTTCCACACATTTGGCAGATGACACAGAAGAAGTCCCTGGGCCAATGAGGAATGGGGGTTTTTTTTGTAGTTCTACCTATTGTGAAAACAGCAAATTTGGCAGGGGGTGCCAGAACGTTTTCTGCTGACAGCATGAGGTACAGAGTTTGCAGAAAATGTGTCCCTGGATGCAGTACTTGTAAAGAGTCTAGAATACTTTTCAGCTCTTTGTTGCTTGACGTAAACCAAGCATGCTGGAAATGCTTCAGTTAAAAAGGAAAAAATCCACCACACTGTTGGGATTTACTCAGAAAATGAGATTTAGGTAATAGGTAGTTCTTTACTGAAAATTTTCCCTTTTTTCCTCTTTGCCTACTTCAATCACTTCCTCTGTGCATGCCTTTCTGCTGTGCTAGAGTGGCTCCTTGGATGAAGACTGTGATGTGTTCAGGGAATGGTTTACTGCTGTGATTTGTCACTGGGACATGTGAAGTGGCTTTTCTTGCAGTCTGAAATGCCAAATAGCAGCTGCACATTCTGAGCAGGTTGAGTAGTAACAATATCTTTCATTTCATGATCTCAAACTGAGTGTTCTGGATACAATAAGCTAATAGAAGGAACAGCTTTTATTAAATTTTGTCTTCATGCTTAGCAAATATAGGACTACCAGTACAAACTAGTTTTGTATTCTATGAAATGAAGGCACACTGCAAATTCATAACCAGAGCTTTGGCTGTGAGAAACAGAGAGTTTACTGCACTATAAAATCACCTTGTTAGAGATTTTATACTGAGCTCTTCTGTGATGGCAATTTAATAAATATCAGATTTTTCTATAAATCTGATTTTTGGGTATTTTTATTGTAAAGTCAGGTAAGTTTTCTTGTACAGGTCAAATCTCTCATTGTGAGTTTTGATGATTTTTGGTATTCTCTATGTGAAGTTTCACTTATTTCAGTGATAATTTCACTAAGGACAGTCCATGATGCTAACAGAATTTATAAAATTTATTTACCCTCTAGACCTCACATTGCATTCTTGGAAAGTTGGAGTATAATAAAAAAATAGGGACCAAAACCTTTAATTTTTTTCCACTTTTATTTGGTAGTTGTTGTTTTGGTT
Organism: Geospiza fortis; assembly: GCF_000277835.1. Classification (NCBI taxonomy): domain Eukaryota; kingdom Metazoa; phylum Chordata; class Aves; order Passeriformes; family Thraupidae; genus Geospiza; species Geospiza fortis. Next base: position 3,204,109 of record NW_005054328.1, on the reverse strand, counting down.
TCTTTAGTTTTGGGGTTTGTTTGTTTGTTTGGGGTTTTTTTGAAGACTTTACAATGAAGGTGTAATTACTTCAGTAAAATACTAGAAGTGGCAACATATTTTGAACTTACACAGTGTTGCCTGAGAAAGCTCCCCTTTGTGCTGCAGACCAGTGCATGGGTGACTTTTTTCTGGCTTTATGGCACTTTATTAAATCTGTTTTTGATAAGGGATGAGATATGAGACTTGTACGTGCAATGCTTGTAACTCAAACTCTCCTTAACGTCTTTAGTTGCACCAGCACTGTGGAATACCCCTGTAGTACCATCTTGATAAGCACTTGGCATAAGTTGCCTGTCTCACAAGTCTATAAAATCTCTTGGATCCAGAAGGTGTTGTCTGAAGCCCATTGAAAGCTACAGAGGGATTGATTTACTAAAATCCTTGAGCTGAACAATAAGAACAATTTCAATTTCAAATTAAGAAATTGTAATTTTGTAATTTTTAAAATTGTAAATTTTTTTTGATACTCGGACTCACAGGGTGCCTTTCAAAATACATTTCAGCACATTTTTGGCAGTGAAACAATTTTTCATTCTTCCAACACCCTGAGTCTGACTCTGGTCCAGCCACTGGCTACCAGGGAGCAGCACTGGACTCTCTGCAATTCAGGGCAAGTATTAGAAGATGGCTGCTCAGCTCGGTAGGTGATGCACTAAGTAGAAGGAATTCATTTACTTTGTAATGTGTTTTGTTAGGAATTTTAACTGACTGGGGAATAAGTGGGTATTTTCATCTGACAAAAATATTCTTGATATTTTCTTCATATTACCTCTTGATGCATGTTTTCATGGGGGGTAGAAACGTGCTGTAGGAGCAAAGAGATGCACGAAGCATTAGTGGTCTGCTTGCTTTTGCATTGCAAGGATGCTGAAAATAATACCATGTTTTAGCTAGACAAAGGATTTGAGACTCTGTTCTCAATTTAATTTTTGGTGTAGCAATTTTGGCAGCATGAGATCTCGAGGCAATGTAATTCTTTGTTTGTTAAAAGAGCAGCAGAATGCTGTGCAGTGCCTCCTTCACTGAGAAAATTTCCCATCATAAACATAATGCCAGACACAAAGATTAGTTCTCAACATTATTGTGACCTGGTGAGCAGTCCATTCTGGATCTAAATTAGAAATTTAAAAGGATTCCATAATCTGCCACAAAGTCAATATAGTTAACAGCTTTTTTTCAGCACAGTGACTAGGCCAGGATATAAAAATTATTAGCTGCCAAAGCTATGTTTAGGAACTAGGAATTCGGAAAAATAAATGAAAAAAATCAATAGATTGTTTGTGTTCTAAGTAAGTTTTTAAAAGTCATTTAAAAACATTTAAAAGTCATTTAAAGTCACTGATTAAAGTAAGTTTTAAAAGTCATTCATTCAATACAATTTTGTCATGTCTTTCTTCAGCATTGAGAAATAAATTAAAGAAAAATCCCTGAACTCTGCTCATTGAGGGTATTACTTACTGTTCTTTTTGTGCCATCTTCTCTTTCAGTAGCTAAAGCAACTGAATTAAGAAATGCCCTCATTTTTGCTTATTAATGCTATTTATATTAGGAAAATAAGTATCAGGTTCTAAATTCTCAGTTAGAGCTTGTTTCCCTTAGATGCTTAGATAAAGTAGCCATTGCAGTTGTGAAGAATGCTTTAGAGAAGGGATTGATGATACACTCAATCAGAGGTGAGGGTGGGCTAATTAACTATATTTCTTAATTTATTTTTTTCAGCTGTTATAATGCAACCTGAATGTTTATGCAAGAATTTTAGGTCTTGAAACTGGAAATTCCATAGCAAAAGGAGCATTTTTTGTTGGCAAGGAGGATTCATTTACTCCCAGTGGGATGGCCCTGCTGTCCTATGAAAGTTGAAAGAATAAGAAATCATAAATCATAGCAATATTTGGCCCAGATCCGCTTTTAAAATTTCAATATTCTCATCAGTGGTCAGTCCTATTTCTTGGGACTGGTGTACCTTTGAGGACTTATGGGATTGACTGAGCAGCAGTCAATTTAAATATGTAAATGGATAAAAATAGCAGATGTTGAATATCTGTTCCAGGTGATTTAGTGGGGAAAGTGAAGATTTCCATAGCTGGAAACTGAATCCACTTGCAAAACATTTTTTGGGTGGCACTTGAATTCAGCAGGTTTGCACAACCTGTGAGCTGTCACCAGATTGCAGGATGAAGGGATGAATACAGGTGAGTGGTGGTGAAGGCACAGACAGCTGGATGATGCATTTCATCACAGTGTTTCCTTGGGAAAACTTGGAGCCCTTCCTAACTGCTGATGTTTTCTAAGGAAGAGCTAAATAATGTTCTGGCATCAATAGGAAGGGCGTTTCTGCAGCTCCACCTCCACAGCTTTAGAGCTTTAACTGATGGGCAATCTTAAAATGGCTTTTCTGGCAGGTACCTACCACAAAAGCAAAAGCTGATCTTTCCAGAGCTCCTCAACATTGGTAAAAGACCACTCTCTGTTGTTTAGCTTTGGGGTATGCCTTACCTTAATATGGAAAGGAGACCATAAGAAGACTTACAGCTTACTTTGAGTGGCCACTGTGCAAATTGTGAGAGGTTTTGTATGTTTTCCAGTGATTTACAGGCAAGGATGAGAGGACTAAACAAGTTTTGAGCAGACACCCTTTCTGCAATGTGGTGTCATGCCTTAACAACAGTGTTATCCTTCCTGGCAGGGCTATAAAGTAAGGAGATAATTAATTCAACAGTAAAAAGCACAGTAGGTAATTTGTGTTAGCCCTAGCTCTTTGTTATTTTTTTTTCCAAGGGAAAAAAAAAAAAAAAAAAAAAAGAGACATTCACAAAGTGGTTGGAATACCTGGTACACAACCAGAAACAAAACTTGCAAGGACTTGGGCAAGGATGACTCTCTCCTTTGATCCTGTTCCTTCGGCAGTGTGGCAGGCTAATACAGGGCTAGTGCTGCATCTGCAAGCTCCATGGAGGACTTGTCACACTGTGGGGCTGGAAATGAGATCCTGCAGCCACTGCTGCCTCCTGGGACATGGTGGAGTGGAGAAACACCGAGAACTGCCAGAGCTTTTGCTCTCCTGCCCATGCCCAGAGCACCCTGAATCTTCTCGTGCGGTGAACGTGCTGCAACGCGTGATTTGTACCGTCACGGCTTTTGCAGTTTCTGGTCTGGGATAAGAGACTGAATTAGTTTGCACAGCATTAAACAGGAATTGTGCTGAATGCTGAAATCAAATGCCAAATCCCTGTATCTTATTCATTAATAAGGTCTTTTTTAATTTGGGATGTAATTAGCTTACATCATAAAAAAACTCTAGGTAAGCATTTTCTAACGAATAGCTGAAAAGCAGTCCCATGGAAATATTCATAATTCCTGGAAATGGAGCTAAAACCATTTTGCTTAAAAAGCTTCTAGCATAGCAGCAGTTGTGTTAGCCAGAAAACCAGAAACTGTTTATTTTTGCTCTGTATGTCTACATGTACACACACAGACACCCACCTTCCCAATCATGGTGCTACACTTTTTACTTTTTCTACAGTTCTTGCAAAGTAAATTGTAAAATGTCCAGCATCTTTCTGGTGTTATTCACGAGCATTCCCAGATACACCTGTTTAGCTGCCTGTGTTCAAGCCCAAAAGCCTTTCTCAGCTGCACAACAGCTCTTCCTTAGCTTTGACTGTCTCTGAGCCACAGGAGGGAGACTTTTATAGAGTCACAGCGCTCCTCTGTCCTGAAACTCCAGAGCACTTGGAGTAGCACAATGCCAGTGATCAGCTGGTTTTATGAGGTGTTTTATGTAAGTATTTTATCACCCTCTAATGAAGGTTAATGATGTGATATTACCACAGCCAGCAACAAAAAAACTACATATGGAAGTGTTTTGAAAAGCCAGCAACAGCTCAGGGATAAGACTGGTGGCTCATCAGCACATGGGGTCCAACCCCTTCATCTTGTCCAGAGGATGTGTCCCCACAGGGCTGGCAGTCACCTCTCCACTTCATCCATTCTCTGTGCTTCCTCATTCCCAGCCTAACCCTCAGCTCATGCCCACCTCTTATGGAAAGGACCAACCAGACTGGCTCCTGCTGCAGCAGCACTGGCTCAGGCAGGAAAGCATGCCAAAGCCTCACCAAGCAACAGGGAAACATGAGCAGGCTTGGTCTTGGTGTCAGCCAGGCTGCCTCTGAAGAGCACCGGCAGTGCAAGGCAGGCCTGCCCCTCGCCTGCTGACAGCCCTGTGTTATCTCCCCTGCCATCCTTCCCATCAGCTCTTTCTGCTTGGCTCTACCAGTGACTCAGGCTATTAAATGGGCGTCATATTTTATTACAAACCTGAGCTGATTAATTACATGCTGTTAGGCAAAAAAAATGCAGGGCAGCTGTAGAGGGGAGTGGTGATGCAATGGAGGTGCAAACAGAAAAGCTGTCACTTCTGGAAAGGGAGAGAAAAGGATTAAAGAGTTAATGTAACCAGAAGAGCTGCTTTCCTAAGTGGATCAGTCACTGGAGGCATTGGGAAAGCTTGGCTTCACAGGCTGCTGCCATGGGAAGCACTGCCACCCACCATGCCAGTGCCTTGCAGCTTCACTTGTGGGCCTGGAGAGATGGGGAGCTCCCTGTGCCTTTTAAAAACAGTCATTGTCATCAGTGCTAATGAAAACCAAAAATGGTGATGCATTTTAGAACAGATTTTGAAAGTTCTTTAAATGGGGAGCATCTGAGCTAGTATGGGGGGGGATCCAGATGAAGGAGAGTTTGGAAACATGGTGCCTCCCTCCTCTGGCCAGTAGTAGAGCAGGAGGAGGAAGTACCTGCTCATCCTGGCTTTCTGTTTGGGTCAGCATCATAAGCCTAAACAGGAAAGGGCAAGGCACTTCTTCCCAGGAAGAGATGGAGAGTTCCTGGCAGCTCTGTGTCTCAGCTGGTGCCTGTGGGTAGGGAGGACACACTCCATCCGTTCAAGGGGAAAAGCAAACATGAAGGAGATGAGTAAGGCCAGGGAGGATGGTGACTTTCCACTGCCAGATCTGTCTCTTGGGGCACAGGCTGGGATTGCCTGTCTTTCCACACACACACATACATACAAGCACCCTTTAAAAGCAATTTGGGAATTTTGGGTCCAAGGCAAAGAGTTAGTGGTGTGGTTTAAGAAGCCAGGAACAGCAGTAGATGAGAGCATGACTCATTGAAAAGACCTTTTGCAAAGGGGAAGTCGGCAGGAATCACTCTGAAACTACCATGGGTGGCAGCTCACACCCTTTGGAGCACTGGCTAAGCCAATTTATTTTTTGCTATACGTGTTTGTTGCTCATGCTTGAAATCACACAGGAAAAAACCCACTTCTGCTTGCTCTGTAAAATAGCCTGTGTGCTTAGTTCTTGAGCTGGCACATCTCTGCTGGTGGGTTCACCCTGGCTGGATACACGGTGCCCACCAAAGCCACTCTGTCACTCCTCTCCTTCTCTGGGGCAGAGGAGAGAAAATTCAATGAACAGCTCATGGGTCAAGACAAGAGCAGGGAGAGATCACTCACCAATTCCTGTCCTGGGCAAAACAGACTCAGCTTGGGGAAATTAGTTTAATTTATTGCCAATTAACACCAGAGTAGGGAAATGCAAAATAAAAACAAATTTGAAAACAAGTCTCCCCACCCCACCCTTCTTCCCAGGCTAAACTTCACTCCTGATTCCTCTACCTCCTTCCTCCCAGTGGTAGGGAAAGAGGGCTGCAGTCAATTTATCACACGATTTCTACCTCTCCCTCCTCGTCAAAAGGAGGCTCTTTACACTCTTCCCCTGCTCCAGTGTGGGATCTTCCAGGGGCTGCAGGTGGATCTTTGCTCCAGCCATGGACCTCCATGAGCAGCAGGGGCACAGCCACCTCACCAGTCTGCACTACAGGCTGCAGGGGAATCTGCTCTGGCACCTGGAGCACCTCCTCCCCAGCTTCTTCATGGATCTTGGTGTCTGCAGAGTTGTTCCTCTCCCATATTCTCACTCCTCTCTGGCCACAATTTGCTCCTGGGCAGTAAATTTTCCCCCTCCTAAAATGTGTTCTTGTAGCAGAGCTACCATGGTCACCAATGGTCTCATTTTGTCCAGCAGCAGGTCCTTCTTGGAGCTGGCTGCCATTGCCTCTGTTGGGCATGGGGAAGGCTTCTAGCAACGTCTCACAGAAGTCACTGGCGTAGACCCCTGTCGCTATAGGACACAAAATAAAATGACACGCAGCTCTCCAAGGCAAAAAAGAGGGAAGTTTAATTTCTGACTCCAATATTTATAGATTTCCAAAAGTGACAGTGGATTGGAAGGTGACAGTGCCACCTCTCCAATGACACTGGGCAAACCAACAGTCCACCAAATTTCTCCTCCTCCATAAAAGAATAAGTTATTTACATAAAGTAAAGTGCGCGAGAAAGTTCGCTACAAGAAAGTAAACATTAAAAGGCTTAGAAAAACTTTAAAAAACAGGGCAACAGACCCCTGCTACCAAAACCTCGCTGTGCAAATGCAATACACCCTGTTTTCCAATGCCAAGAAAGTAGAGTAAGTGAAAGGGAAAAGAAATCCTCCCATATTGACCGCTACACTCTCAAAGCCAAACCCATGGACTCAGTAACTCTGGAGAGGTGGCACAAGTAAGAGATGTGCACCTGCAGAGCCCTCTGACAAGCCAAGGCTATGTGCATTTTGGGGCCTGCTCCTTAGAAAAGCATTTTGGGGTCTGCTCCTTATCATTTGCTGGTGCTGGACAACTTCCTCCTGCGGCCCCACAGTGTCTGGTAGGTGTCTCAGAGCCTTGGCAAAAAGCCAGCCGGAAATGGCACAGATTTCTGAATGTATTATTAGCAAATGCAGGTGAGTCACTGCTTCCAAAACAGCAGTGTTATCAGTGTCTCACTTACCAGAGAGGGCAGGTTCTGTGTAACACAGGAGCCCACAAAGAGATGTACATCATCATGTGCTGTGTGCATCCCTGGGCACCAGCACTGCAGACTGTCATCAACTGAAAACCTACAAAGCAACTGAAATTATCATTGGATTAGGGAACAGAACATTTTTAGAGAATGGTTACACACTTCCTGTAGACTTTTTACTTCAGGAAATAAAATTTAAAAGAATAAAGTTTTTTCAACATCACTATGTCATGTGTCTCATCCTGTATCCTATCTTTGCCTCTTTAATACTTTCAGCCAGCTTATTAAGTCATCTACCATATTTTTGCATGGAATTATAGAACAATATAGCCCAGGAGGTCTCTTTGGTGACCTTCTAACCCAATTTCCTTCTCAGGCCAACACCAATTTTTAATGACCAAGAAGCTCCTCAGATATCCCCTTCTCATTACTAAAAATGTGCCTTTCCAAACATTCACTCTTTGGACACCTTGACTAACCCAGGGACCAGGCAGAAGGGGGTTGGAGGGTTCTCAGCTGTTAGTGGAGAGGGTGAACCATGGAGGGTCTGAAATAAGAGGTTAGGGAGAGGGTTTGAGGCTCAACTGGCCCATCTGTTACCTACCTGCACATAGAGACTGTCTAGTTTTCTTTTAAAACATGACAAACTGAGTGCCAGCTACTTTCTGGGAATAATGGTGATTCCCAGAAAAAAAAGCAAAACCTCACCCACCAGGATGGTTCAGAAATTGAAACTTCAGAATTTGGCATAAGAGCAGGGCATACGAGGCCTAACTCCAGGAGCCATGGCCAAAAGCTCCACAAGAAAAGATGTTAAAAAAGGAGGTGAACTTACACCATGCCACCAGGAGAGCCCCAAAATCTTTTAAGCTGTGCATACAGAGGTCTTTATGAAATATCCAACAGACCAGCACAGAACTTGTGCTCCAGAAGGGAAATGGGACATACAAAGGGGAAAGCCTGAGAGAAACCTGAAAAACAGCAGGCAGCAGTGACATCCTACTAAGGAGAAGGGTAAGAAAAGGCAGACAGATAAACAGAGATTTCTCTAATATATTTAGAAAGAAGCAGTATGGTATTTTCAAGCATAATGAAAGAAGCTATATTTTTTTAGCTGCTAAGTTATAAGTGAGGACATTAAGAATCTGCAGGTTTGTCTTGCTACATACTCAGGAGGCCTGGCAAATCTGCCAGTGATGTAATTGACCTACTCATCTTCATTTTGAGAACATCCTGGTGTACCAGGGAAATTCCTGAAGCCTTACAGAGCATTAGCATTAAGCCACTGATAAAAGGCATAAAGATGAGCATGCTAATGGCACAACATTTAGTCTGACATCAGCTCAAGACAAACTGACAAGACTGCTGACTGACAAGACTGGACTGACAGATGATGGGAACAGAAACTGATGCTGCTCAACACTTCAGTGAAAATGTTACTGTAAGCTGTATCAGAAAAAGCAGATAACTCTGGATGGGGAGGGAGGAAGAAAAAATGAGAAACAGCAGAGGGGACACCAAGGGCAGAGGAGGAGAAGGAAGGGGGTGGGGGAGGAGGTACTCCAGGAGCTGAAGCACAAATCCACTGCACTGAGGAGGATCCAGACCAGAGAAGGGTGGTGCAGAAGACCTGCAGCCCAGGGAGGACCCCATGCTGGACCAGGGGAAAAGCATGAAAAGGAAAGAGCAGCCATTATGGACTGATCCCAGCTTCCCTTCCCACATCTCCCCACGTAACCTGGGGGTAAAAGGAAGTAGAAGAGTTGGGGCTGAAGCTGAGCCTGTGAGAAATGTGAGTAGAAAGGTATTATTTTATTGTTTATCTTTGTTTTTCACTACCTGAATCTATTTTACTAGGCAATAACTTTAAATATTTCTGCCCACCTTCACCAATTGTAGTCTGCCTGTGATGCTAACTGGCAAGTTACCAAGCTCCCTGTCCTTCCTGTGGCACAGGACCCTTCTCACACATTTTCTGAGGATGGAGGTGTGAGTGAGTGAGCAGCCAGGTGGGATTTAGGCTGTTTGGGAAGGTTAATCCACCACATACAGACCATGGGAAGCAAAAAGCAAATGTATTAACTAATTTAGGAAAAAAACCCAGATGATTAATAAAGCTAATAAATAAAGGGTAATGAAGCCAGTTGTAGGGATATATTCTTGCTTCTCCCAGGAGCCTGTCCTTGGATGCCATAGGTCAGGGACCCATTGCCATCTCAGGCTAATCCAAAGACTGAAATTGAATGCTATGGGCAGAATGATTTTCCTTACAGGTATTTTTGGCCTTGTACACATCTACTAGATTTTTTTAAAAATCAAGCAATTTGTCTGAAAGTATTGATTTTTAATCTTGTTTGCCCTTCATGATCGATTTAACTGAAGAGAAGGAGCTCTTGTAAGGGCTTGCAACTGTTTGCATGCCCTGTGCTTTCTGTAATCCATCCCCTGTGTACCTTAACTATAAACATAAGGCTTTCCAGAGGGCTGCTGCCAAGGCTCCAGGGGCCAATAAAGAGCTGAGATATGTTTTCCAAAATATCCACTAGAGGGTACTCAATGACCTCCTAGTGGAGACAGTTCGCGGTCTGGCGGCTGGGAAAGGGAAGCCAAAAGAAAATGTCCCCGATGGTTGCATTAACAATAGCACAGGGCAGCCCCGGAAAGCACACTAAGTAGGGCTTTAGAGGAACGAAGTGTTGGACGAGCTTAAATCCATCAGGATCATATCTGTACCACAGCGCCAGTGGCCCCAAACTGCCAGATGGAAATGGGGCAATGGGAAATGGGGGTTTGTTTTCCTTTCCTGGGAAGTGTGAGCCCATATCCAGCCGCACTGTGCTGGATGTGGGGCTGGCTGGAGTCCAATTCACATACCTGTGACACAACATTGCTGGGATTTCTTCTTTTCTTTCTTTCTTTTGCTGTCTGACCTGCATTTGGGGTGACCCCTGTGCAAGTTGGTTTGGCGTAGATGAGGTTTCCTGGAAAAAAAAGTGCATTTTTTCATACTGCTGGCCATTGAGAGAGTTGAAGCGGGATACCGTGGTATAACCACCCATCTCATAAAACAGCAGTGATTATTGTTCCACAGAGATCTATTTTTTTTTTGTTAATCAGTCATTATCAGCTTAAATGGGTAGTCAATGGCTGTTCTTTTTTGCTAGAAAATGAGATAATTTTACCACACAAACAGAGGCTTTATAAACCCACCAAATCCCCTGGTCACAAATTTCTGCTTGTTTTATTCCAGGCTTTTATTTCCCCATTAAATGCTACAAAGGACATGTAAAATGCCAAGCATGGCCTCAGAATGCTGGCCCTGCAAGGATATGCCATTCATCTTTTGCCTTCTGCTTCCAACAAATCAATAATAAGCATCTTATTTCAGTGTTGAAAGAGAAGATTTTTACTATCCAGCAGGACATCTGAGTTATTGACCTTGACTGCTAATCAGTATGTTTGAATGCTCTCACCAGGTTTAGAGCCGAGGTTAAAAAAAAAACTAATTAAATCAGCAGGGGGCACAATTTCTTCAAAATATCACAGGATTATCCAGCCATGTGCTGGGTATTCTTTCTGTTTCAGAGAGGAGAGCTGCCCACCAATTCTATTTCTTAAGATCTAATACGTTTTTTCTGAGTTAACCTGTTCAGGCCCTGAACTTTCCCTCAGGAAAGCCTCAGGTCTCACCGACATAGTTAATGCTCCTGCAAAGGGATCCTCTGCCCTGGCGATGGGTCAGTCCTCCAGGGCATTGCTTAAATCACCTTGGCATCCTTTTTTTCTTCTTTTCCCAAAAGTCCAAGTTTCCTGGGGGCAGCCCAAGCCTTGGCTGCTTGACCATTAGTCTGCAGAATGCTGAAGAAATTCAGATTCACTGCCATGGGTCAAGAGGACCAAGCCCAAAGGTCCTGGGGGGATGCAGGGGGCTTGCCTGCACCCCTGAAATCCTCCTTAGCAATAAGCAAACAGGAAATCTTCTCCCTCCCACCAGTATTTACATTGCTCCCCATTTTGTTCCATTGCAAATAGTCGATTGAAATACACCTTCAGATCAGATTCAAAACTCAGGCATAAAGCAAAGTTATGGTCAAGGGTCATTTTGGGTGAATAGGTTTTATCTACTTTAAGTTCAGGATAATGATATTTCCCCATTTCTCTAGCTCATTGGCTGTGTGTATTTGTCATTTCTTTACCAGTTATGCCCCTGGATGATTTTCACCTGCAGAACAGGCAGGGCAAGACCAGTGAACATCCAGAAGGTGGCCAGTGGCATGGTGCTCTAAGGTGGAACACAGTCAGGTCTGATGCCCACAGCAGTATGGACAGATGACAAAAGAAGCTGTCTAGTAAGCACATATCCTTATTTTCTGTATGTCACCTTGGATACTCGATCCAAAGCCTCATGCCAGTTTCACTGGAAATTCTCATTCAGACTGTCTCAAGTTCTTGGAAATTCAAGTTCACCTTCAGTCTTCGATCAATAGAGAAGAGGATTCTCTCCCTGGCATCAATGATTGTATGTAGATTTGGAGACTCAGATTGACTGAATTTGCTTTGTCTTGCTAAAAAATTGGCAATAAAAATACAACTATGCAAGTCAATCAAAGTTCAGAATACAGAATAATCCTAAATGTGTGGCTCATCATGGTTTATAAAGCAACGTATTAGTTATTTTAGTAATTACACAGTGTCTTATTGTTTCATGTGGATTCCTTGCCTTCACTCTGATTAGGTCCCCTTGTTCCAGCATTAATCACCTTTCATGGGCATCTCCCCCCTTCCGGCTTTTTGATGCCTCAGAAAATGAAATGGGGCTGGTAAGGCGCCTGTCTGGACTTTGCTGCACAGGTCTGAGTGACAACACAATATTTCTCTTTCTGCTCAGATTCTGGCAGGAGGAAATCTGCACACTCAAGACTTCCCAGAAGGCAACAAACTTAATCTTTGCTGCTTCTCCAGTGAATACACAGGTGTGGATTAATGGACACCCACCCTTTTCTGATCTCAGGCATAAATGGAAGTGGACACATCTTACTGCCAGTTGCTAAAAGCCGTAGTGATGCAATTTTAAGCAGCTATTAAATGCTGAGGGGAAAAAAAAGTACAGAAAAGTGTTTTCCACTTGGGAAATGTTTTCCAGTCATGTTTAATGAAAAGGCAGAGGGGATAGAAGGCAGGCTGCAAAAATCTCTTTTTACCTTGTCCCCAGTGCCTCCAACGAGCGCACAATTAACTCCTCTCCTAAAAATGTGTGTGCCAACAACTTCCTTGGGTCAGGTCTCTATCTCCTGACTAGTTGAGACCTGTAGACCAGGCAGAGGGATGCTTATGCCTGCCCACAGCCCCTCTGGCACTTCATTGTAGACATTTGTGCTAAATGGGCTGACAGTGCTGGATTGCTCAGTAATGTGGTGTGAGTGAACTGCAGAAGCAATGGCCACAGGAAGAGTCAATTGCCCCATCAGCAACACTGGTAACTTACTGTCTGGGTATTTCCAAGAGGGGAATATATGAAGACAAAAAAACAAAATACAAATAAAAATCTGATTTTTTATCTTCAGGGTTAAGGAGAGAAACAGACAGTTGGTATTTGCCCACCATAAAATCCATACATCTCAAACAATGGGTATAACATAAGGGCAGACACTGATCTCTTCTCTGTGGTGACAGTGACAGGACCTGAAGGAATGGCCTGAAGTTCTGTCAGAGGAGGTTTAGGTTGCATAAAAGAGGGTGGTTGGGCACTGGAAATGGATCCCCAGGGAAGGGGTCACAGCACCACGCCTGACAGAGTCCAAGAAGTATTGGGACAATACTCTTGGGCACACGGTGTGAATCTTGGGTGGCGTAAGGCCAGGAGTAAGACTCAGTGATCCTCGTGGGTCCCTTCCAACTCAGCACATTCCATGATTCTTTCAATATTTGGGTGTTCCTGGTAGCTTTTGGATATTTCCTTATATCCATCACCTTGCAGTTTCTTCTCTGAGATGGTTTCTACCAATGCACAATCTTACCAAAGGCTGCACAAGCGTTTAAACCTCTTTTTGTCCCTGGCTGTGGCAGCTGGCTGATCTGTGTTGGTGTCCCTCTTGGGACACTGCTCAGGGGAGGACATACTTCTGCAAAGGTGGAAGAAAGGTCAGTTTGTGCTCTGCTGAGCATCCGTGACATAGAGCAAGTGGTGAATGCTGGGCTGCTCTTTCAAGATGAATGGAAAGCCTGCAGCTACTTCTAGCTCTAGGTAGAAGTAAGAAGAGATTTTCCCTGTGTTCCTTTGTTTGCTGATCCTTTTCTGAAGATCATAATTTTTAACCTTGTGTTTAAAGATTAGGTGACCAAAACTGCCTAAAGCATTTGAATACGGGAGAACTAATGACTAATGAAGTGGCATTTTCTTATTTCTCCATCCCAGTCTTTTCTGTGTTTTGCTGAAGATGCCTAGATCACAGCCTGCTCTTTGATTATAGGCCCAAAGATTGCCCACATTTTTGTCCAAAAAAGGCAGTTCCACAAAGAGATGAAAAGGGGAACAGACAGCTCAACATATTTCTGTGAAGGCTCATTATCTCATACTGACAACAGCCAATTTTCTCTTTTATCTTGTTTCATAAGTGCCTTTCTTTTGCTAGTTTTTCCTGGAGTTTCAATACTGCCCTCTTCAAATTTTTAACTCTGCACTCTGTACTTATGAGGTCTCTAAATGTGTTTTAAAATGGTTGACAGGTTTGCATTTTTCCTGTCTCTTATTTCCATTTCTGCTTTTACTAATATGTGTGTCACCTTTTTTTTCTGCTTCAGTTTTCTTTTCCCCCAGCAAAAAGCTGAAGAGATCTCTTCTACATAGCACCTGATCCTTAGCCAAAATCATAACTGGTATGTGATGTGTGAGTGGATATACAAACTCTTGAAAGTCTCTGTAACTTATATCATGTGAACCACTTCCCATTTTACTGTTTATTTAGCAAAACTTACTAGCATTGCTTGTTTTTCAGTGTTTCAATATGTTTCTCAGTAAATGTTATGTACAAGATGATCATCATGTAAAATACTTAAGGAAGACCAGATCTATGCTTAAAACATGTCTGGCACCAGTCTTTGGCATAAATATATACATATATATTTACACATACACACTGTATATACAAAAAGAGAACCACTGCCTCCCAGCTGTCCACGGGAGCAATGCCATTGGGAGTAGCAGAGATTAGCCAAGACATTTCCTGGCAATGTCCTTGCTTTTGGGAGAGAACAAGGGTGTTGAGCTGGAGCAAATCCCAGACTTTATACCACGGTGCTCACGCCCTTTTCACACCACTCTTAGGTGTCACCCACACCTGGGATTGCTACATCTTAGCCACAGGTTTGGCAGTTCAGGGCCAGAGCTCCAGGATCTGGAAACAAAAAGGAGAAGCAGCAGAGTGGGTAGGGAAGTTGGATAGGCTGAATCTCATGGGGACTCCTGTTGGTTTTGGAGCCCTGCAGCAGAACAGCTTTCCCTTAGATATATTTTGTCCCAATTTTAAAACCTGAGGCTGTTAAACTGGCACTCCTCTTATCATATGTGCCCATTGCGCTGAATTTTTGAAGCAAAACGAGTGATATTACAGCAGTGATGGGTTTCTTGCTCTACTAGATTATGTCGTCATATTGATGTACGGACACCCAGGAATGCATCTGTCTTGATTTATTCATTCCTAGTGGGCAATGCTCTCTTTGTTTTCCAACTTCTCAGCAATGCGGGCCATTAATTAAAATGTATGGCTCTCTCAAGTGCTATTTTAATTGCATTTCAAGTCCAACCTACCAGGCTGGCAAATAATAAAACTGGGTATTATGTCCGTTCTGAAATGCTAAAAGGTAAGGGGGGAACAGACAACTCCTGCAATTTATCTGCAGCCCCACACTGCTCAGTTCCTAAGAGTGCCATTTGTTTGATTAACGATGTTGGGGTTTTTTCTGTAAAAATCAACAATTTTAATATTGTTTTCCATCAGAAACTATTTGTGCCTAGCTTGTGGGTTAAAGAGAAACTTCTTTAGCATATCCCCCACATGCTGGTGAAATCATCACTCAGAGCAGCCTCTCCTGACCTGGAAGGACAGGAGCTGTTCCAGGCACTTTGCATGCATGTGGCTCAGTTGCTGGCTCATTTATGACCATATTACTCCATTGCCTGCCCTCCACTTCCTCCTCAAGGAACCTCTCCTGGCCTTCTCATCTTCCTTCTCCCTTCACTTCTCCTCCTCCCACCCATTTTGGTTGGATGGGCAATGTGGAAAGCCCATCCAGGGCAGCCTGAGGGGCTGCAGGGGAGCTCAGACAGCCAGCAGGTGGCAAAGGCTCAGTGTCCCATCAGCCACGGTAACAGGGCAAAGGTTCACACCTCAAGCTCCCAAACCTGGTAGGATCATGAGTACTTTCACTTTCATATTCAAATAGCTGTGATCAAACCCCACATTTTCAATGGTCCTTCTGCTACCTCCTCCTGCCCACAGGTGCCAGGGCCTACTGCAGAGGGGACATCTCTACAGGAAAATAAGAAGCCCCCAGAGGTGTGTGGTGAGACCAGGATGTCACTGTTATCTCATGTGGCCCCTTCCATGGGGATCTCCAAGCAGCTTGTCTCATTCCCACTCAGCACTCATCCTTAGCGCTCTAAACTTTCCCTCCTTGGTCAGCATTGTCTTACCAGGCTTTTCTCCTGATAGTGAGATTAAATAATTATGTTTTTGTTGAGCAGCTGCATCCTACTTCTGATCACTACTGACTCCATCAGAAACACCTTCCATCCATATGCCCCTTTTCTGCCTTAACAGGAAAATCAGAGGAAAGTTGTGGGATTGAAAGTTCTTCTTAGACCCCACAGTACCTTTTCTTACTACAGGTACCAAATATTTACGTATATTTTAAAAATAAAGGAAGAGCTTTCCAATAAGAAAGTCTAGTTCTTGCTCTTTGTACCACTCACTTTTCCAGCCTCACTTCTTTTGGTTTGGCTGGTGCAAAGCAGCTGGAACCCCCCCTCAGACTCAGCCCATCCTCACAGAAAGGTTACTAGGATTGGGGCAAAGCTGTACAATCTGCTTGCAAATGCAGCACAGGAAGGCTTGTCCAGCACTTTACTGTCTGCCAAGGGGGTGCTTCGGGCTTCAGGAAGCTCCTGATTATTTCTGTAACCTGGGACATGACACGGGTGCTGCTGACAGGATCAGCAGTTGTGTTTCAGCTCCAGCCTCCCTCTATAAACTCAGAAACCAGCCTTCCTCTTACCCATTTCCAAAAGGTCACTGACAGCATTTCACAGCTTCACAGAGGGATGGTGATCACAGAGTTTCAAGAGGCGAAAGGTTGTAGAGGATGAAGAGGCACATCCATTTATTTTAAAGTCAAGATATTGATATGTATTTTTGGGAGCTGTAGTTTCAACAGAAGTCACTGTATTCATCCCTTCCCTGCTTACATGTCCTGAGCATAGCAGACATATCTGCCCATTGATTTCATATTCATATATATAGATATTGAGGTTCCTAAATCATGATTGTAGAGGAACTGTTTTTCTCTATTAACTATTAGCCTGAGTGGCCCATTTGGATGCAGCTCACTCTGCACCCTCATGAATTTTGTCACACTTCTAAGAATAAATAGATTAGTCCTGGGTTTAAAAGTGCAGCTGGTATCAAAAATGATGGGCAGATGAAGAGAGACCATTGACTTAGCCAAGAAGAATCTGTGGGATACACATATGAGCAGCTGAAATGGGGAGCACCTGATGCCTGCTCTGACATCCCATTACCAAGTATCTCCCATGCTTATCACTACAAAACAAGGTGGGTTAACAGGGTTTCATGTCAAACCCTGGGATTCTCATACTGGGTCTTCCCAGTCTCCATTTGAATCACAGACCTTTGGACCATGTTGACAGACAAAATTATTTAATTTTTTTTAATCCTCTTGCAGCTGATTCTTCTTTGGCTTGCATTGTATAAAAGCTTTGCTGCCAATTTCATTGCTTGATTCATAATATTTGGTCTGACCTGACACCTATCTGTTACCTGGTAAAGCTTGTCCCCTTCACTGGAGAAGAGCATTCCTGACTTAGACAGTAGCAGACTTCTGATTTCTTGAGATTTCCTCATCATGTTTTATCAAGATGAACAAGAATTAGCTAAGACAGAGAAGAGCATGCCCAGACAATTTGAATTTGTCTAGTATTCCTTTAAATATTTTAATCAGACGAGTGCGAGTTGGTCTCATTAATCGGTACACTGAAAATGTTCATGGATAAGCTCCTGAGGGAAGAATTGCAGGATGTGGGTTATTTTAAGCAGCATGTGCCTACCTGTGCAGAACTGAAAATGCTTGTGATCCACAACACTTGACAAATAAAAATTTGAGCAATTACATGGAGACAAGAAAACCTGTGTATTCTGTGCTGAATTATAAATCACTCTGCATGGACAGGTGCAAGGGAGCAATTGCACTGGCTAACAAAAGGTCAAACAAGTCCAATTACATAACAATGGCCTCAGATCCAACTTTTAATCTTCTCTCGGACCCTTATCACTATGAGGAAGGGAAAATCTTTGAATGTTTAATGCAACATCAAGCTATTAAAATATATTAAATAAATTAAACACCCAGGAGCCTTAAGAACTTAAAACCTGTGTTATTTTGGACAAATTAAAGTTGGCTCTGAATGTTAGCTTCCCTTTCATAGGTTGCTTCTTAACTTGGTAACATGTAATCCCAAACCCTTTCCCAGTGCAATGCACCTTGGCAGGCTTGGTTGCATGGGTCAGATGCTGAGGTACAGTCAAATTGCTTGAGCATATACGAGATAGATGTGTAGGGTTACTAAAAGCACATTTTAGGTCGGTGATTATCACAACTTATCAGCTGATTTACTTACTAACAACATCAGCTATGTTGCCTGCCAGGCTGCCATTTGACTAAAGCTCCCTTTGATGGCTCCTGCTCTGCCTTGTCTCTCAGCAATTGCAGCCTCATGTTACCTCCTCAGTGCTGCCTCCAGAGTTTTTGTTGGACCATAAAATGATGCTGATATAGGCCTTCAGTGAACCTTCTTTAATGGATTCTCTTAGGCAGATGGATTCCTCGGTGTGGCTCACTGTATGGCCCCAGATGCACAAGTACTGCTGTGATTTACCCTCTAGCTGTAAGATTTGGGCTGGCCCTCACCACTTCATCTTTCCCCATGTTGCCTGAGTGATCCTGGACATTGGTTACAGCCCACAAGACTCCATGTTAGAGGTTTTTTCTCAGCTGTAATTTCCAGCCTGATTTAGAGGCACTTGAAAGAGGCTCTTTGGGATGTGCTTATGGAAGAAGCTTTGGGACAGCTTCTTCTGACCAAAACCAGGACACGCCCCAGTAATGAACTGGGGCGTACCATGCGTCCCAGCTGGGACCCTGTAGCCTTCATCCCATAGAGCCAATGACAGGATGGACAGACAGACAACAGCCACTGGATCTGGGAGTCCCTGGAAAATGCTCCCAATTTCCCACAAGAGTGTTGTGGTAATGTACATACCTGCTCACTTACACCTGCATTTCCACAATGACAACAGCAAGCTCACATCACCTTCAAAGCTAAGAGAGGGAGACTGGGAGACCTTTTTTTAATGTTGTGGCACTGTATTTTACCTGTTTACTTCTTTTGAACACCTCCACACCTTCACTGCAGGCTGCAGAAAGGACCCTCTCCAGGAACAATCTGGAATTAGTGTCAAGGAATGACACAATTTCATAACAGTTGGTTAGGTCTTATGACAAGAGCTAGTATTACCTATCTCTAAGAACCTTAATTTTTAAGCTTCTAAAATTTGCTGTACATGCTGGGCAGTGATAAAATGGGCAACAAAACCACAGCTGAAATGTTTGGACAGATGAGCCTCTATGATGTAAAGCTTTAATGACAAATTTTGGAGGTTGGCACTACGGTTAAAATTAATGGATTTAAATAAAGTGCTAGATTTCTACTTAAATCCCAAGGATTTGTCATAAAAAATATTTGAAATCTCTAGCCTCTTCAAAAATCTGTCATAGCCTGACTGCTTATGTATAGGTATTTTCTTCATGATGATGCAGGTACCTTAGTGTTTAGAGACACAAAATTTATAAGAGACGTACATACTACAGAAAAATTAATTCCCAGAGATTTTGTATGAACTGTGGGTACAGAAGGGATGAAGGCAATTGTAAGACAGTGTGAAGTGGCACAAAAGTAAAAACCATGTTTTGCAGCTGCAAAAAACATTGTAATTGTTGATTTGGAGACATCTTGATACTGCAGTTGTGACCGTGAAGTCAGCTGAGGTTTAGAACAGAATAACACAATAGAAGGATAAGAGGATTTTGTGGGGTGTAATTTATTTATTTGAACATTTCATTGCTCAGAACTTACCCCCAGAGCAATCTAATATTGCATGGAATGATGGTCCACATATACTCATCTCAGCTCCATTGTATTCTATGATTTAAAGAACAAAGACAACAACTTAAAGGATATTTTGTTACTGCTGCTCTGACAGAGCTAAAAAAAATAACATTAGAGAGGTTAGAGATGCTGCTTGATAAAATGGCTTTAGGCTCAAAAAGGGTAAATTTAGATTTGAAATAGTGAAGAAATTCTTTACTGTGAGGGTTGTGAGGCACTGGAATAGGCTGCACAAAGAAGATGTGGATGCCCCATCCGTGAAAGTGCTCAAGGCCAGTTTGATGGGGCTTTTAACAACCTGGTCTAGTGAAAGGCATCACTGCACGCAGCAGGGAGGTAGAACTAGGTGATCTTTAAGGTTCCTTCCAACTCAAACTATTCCATGATTTTATGACAAAGTAATCCTCCAAGTTTACTCTACCTGCAGTACAAATGAGGTTAGAGATGTAATAGCAAAAGACATCAAATTTGATTCAGTGTTAGAAAAATGGCAGGTTTAATTAAGAAAGAAATAACCCTAAAAGACACTTCATCAAGGTATTAATTATGAAATGTATGGTGATTGTATATAAACTATATTGAGGAAGAAACACTTGAAAGGGACCTTTGGTTAGTGGCAGCTAATGCATACCCTAAGACAAGACAGAATAAGTGAAATGGGACCCTGTGTCATTGTATGTCCTTTTTTCTCAGCATAACAAGCCAAAATATATAAATAAGTGGCCAATCACCATCCTCTCCACCAAAAGAAGATAAACATATTTTTTCCAACTAGCAGAAAAATGATATGTGATAATTGTAACATCTGTAATCTCAAAATGACCAAAACCACCAATTACTATAGCAAGACACTTGAAATGCCATCTTTTGGGAAATACTATGTTTCTAAATAGGGATGTATAATTAGAGTCTGACTGTCACTATGCATCTGTGCACACAGAAATAAATACTAAAAGCAGAGAAGTGTCTGGAGTCCAAATGTGAGAGGACCTATAATCCAAGAATGGGTTTCTGGTAAGCACAGCATTACAGAGCAGGAACACACGACCACACTTTTGCTGATTTCAGGGTTGCTGTTTTCCATTTGCAGTATCCTTCCCATTATTCCTCACACATATTCCCTTTACAGAGGGATGGTGCTTTGCACCTGTCTCTGATTGTATCATGCCATAGTCAAGCTGTCTGCTATGCCACTAAGATCAAGTTTTCATACCTTTCACCCCAGAAAGCACTGGGTGAATCAGACCTGCAAAAACCCAGAGGAGACACACCTTGACCTCTGCAGTTCAGGGACAAAGGGAACATGTCACACAGCTCTTGCCTGGATGTCTGACCCAACTTGCCCTGCTCCCTCTGTAGGGTAGCATACGGCAACAGAGAGTCTACATCATCCATTGCTATCTTCTTCTGTGGTCTGAACAGGTCCCTTTGTGGCTACAGCCACTACTGTGGCTGCTTCATATTTATTTCTCTACTAATTAATAAAGCAGGTTACTTGAAAAGAGAAAGTTAGGATCTCAACTCTGTAGTTTTGCTTTTGCTGTGTTCTTTGGGGTCTCATTCTAGGCAATGGAGAAGCCATCTTCTGCCACCATAAATCTAGTTCACTGTGCTCATGCTTCTGAGCAGGCTGCAGGATTTACAAGGAGGATGGAGACGTCCCCTTTTGTTTCACTGGGATACTGAACCAAAGTACCAGAAGCAGAAGCTGTGGTCCCAGTCCAGTGCCTTGGATGTCAGAAAGGACAGGGAATAATACCCAGCTAGAGCATCTCCTTCTGACTTGAGGCAGGACAGGACTTTGTCACTACCTGAGGGCTTATGGGGGGGCTCCTCAGATGCATACACACTTGAGCAAGATTCCTCCTCTCTCCTGCCCTTGCAGCAAGCTTGCCTCAGGCCAGCCCTCAGTAGGATGCTGGAACACTCAGTGCCTCAGAAGGGCTGGAAGCAAGGCCATCCTTGCCTCTCTGCTGCTGCAGGCACGTTGTGAAGATAACTTAATTAACGTTTGTGAAGGAGGCACATTATGAGGTAGTGCATGCCACAGGAAAAAAAGAATTAGGAAATTAGCATATGAGAACAGGGTTTGGCTGGCGAGCAGTAAATAGAGCCTGGAGCCACATGTTCAACAGCAAGGGAAACTAAGCACTCAGCACCTTGGTCCCAAAGCTGGGCTGGTTCTTCCTCAGTTCAGAACCAGGCAGCAGCCCACTGGGAAAACCAAGCAGGAGCATTGAGGGCCTGGCACAGGCAGCAGCTCTGCCCCAGAGGGGCCACAGCATCTTCTTGGAGTGCTTTTAATGCATGTGGCTCTGTGGGAGTGTGTATGTGATGGAATTACCCAAGGAGAAGTAAAGCAAAGCTGCTGAGATGATGCTGCAACCTCCCACTCCCCATGAGCCAGGGGACAGTGCCAGATGGTGCTGGAGGTCCACAGCAAAGTCTGGCACTGGGATTCTCTGTATTCCCATTCACATCAGGGCTGTCACATGGCCTAAAGCACTGCTGGAAACTCGCACAAGAGAGGGTAATTTCAGCCTTCATCCTGTAAGTAGTGTTTTGTTTGCTGAAGGGACTGAGTAGGGAAATGAATTCCAGCATAGAAATGTATTTCTGTGATGATGGGAGCTCATGGTGAGTTAATCATGCCAGCAGCATACTCTGCACTATTACCCAGCAGCCTTTGTCCCACTACCACAGCATTTTATTTGACTTGGAGTTCTCCCTTGGAAATACTGTTTGTATGAAGGGGAGGAAAGAAAACTGCTGTGACTGCAGTGAGCCAGATGACCTGATTTACCTCACACAGAAATTTGGATATCTAAAATGATCGAGGAAATATCATACGGGTACCTCTGAGATTTATTTAGAAGTTTATTGTGAAAACCATATTTCAAATCAGAGAGGGGAGGAAGGCAGAAATACTCTAAGTCATGAAAAATACTGATTTGTTTCTATGTGAATCTCACATGTAGGGGGACACAGCTTCCCTCACTGCCAGCATGGAGTGGATATTAAAGGCACATAAATACCTTCTCAGCAAAAGTACTGGCTGGATTTAAATCCAATGAAGCCAGCTTTCAGGAGGAGTGCTGAGAGGGCAATAACAAATGATTCTATTAGCATTAATGCAGTCAGCTTGTGCTATTTATAATGTAAATATCATCTGAGTATAAGAATTGCCTCATTGGCAAGACAGAGGTAAAATTGCCATTCATCACATTTTAAAATAGCCTAATCACACAATATGTACTCAGTAACTATAAATGAACAATGTTCTTTACATAAAGATGATTAATATTGGGCAGATATCTGTTATGTGTTTTTCTGCTGATGGAAAACATAAATATTTTGGCCCAAACATAAAAACTCTGAGTGTATAAAGAAGTGTTTACATTAATCCACCAAATAATTTCTTTTATTCCTTCAGGGATTAGGACCTTTAAAAGCACATAAAAGAAATATGATTATATCTTATTTATTTGATGTTCGAAATATACTACAAAAGCCATACATACATTTATGTTTTCACACTGTTGCAGCAAACTCCAGGGCTTGAACTACACACCAGTCCAAGGATAAAACCTGACCACTATGTCCAGTCCTCAAGTACTGAGATTATTTTGATTTGGGATACTGAGATGCTTTTATTATTCAGATGATGCTCTTCCAATGTTGTCAGCAGAAGAGCAGCCAGAAGGTGAAGGAAAGACCTTTCTCTGGAGCAATTATGTGAAATAATAAAAATATCTCCTTCCAAAGACTGTTTGAATGCAGGACTGTGCAGCAGATGTAACCCCCAAAGGAGAGGTGCTCAACCTCCTGTCCCCACCACATTTGGCACAGGCAGTCTCCCAGCCACCACTATCCCACCTTCCCCATGGTGAATTG
This sequence comes from Geospiza fortis, assembly GCF_000277835.1. Lineage (NCBI taxonomy): Eukaryota > Metazoa > Chordata > Aves > Passeriformes > Thraupidae > Geospiza > Geospiza fortis. The sequence continues at coordinate 3,180,812 of NW_005054328.1, read as the reverse complement.
GGAACGTGTTTCCTCTGGAGACCTCATGCACAGCTAGAAAGAGCCTGATGCCACTATGCTACTCAGTCCCATCTCATCAATGGGAGGATTTTCAAATCAGCTGTTTCCCCATCTGCCTTGTCTTCAAGATCCTACACACCCAAGAAACTGTCTCAGAACGTCTCTGCTGAGCCAAGCAGACGACGCAGGTGCTCACCTCACATACAGAAGCATGGTTTTAAAACCCTGGCTTCCCCAGTTCAACCTAAAACACTAATCCTTAAAAAATACCTTCTTCCCTGGTCATTAATGAGGCTGAACCTCCCCACCAGAGTACATGGTGCTCTGCTTTGGGGATCACTGACGCAGAACGTGTGTGATGTGTTGTTTACATCATGACTCAGACTATTGCATGAAAAACCAGTTCCAGCACATTATGTCATTGCAAGTAGGGCAGCTGATGTACTTACTTACCTTCTCTCATCCCACCCCAACACTTTTAAAATTCCTCTTTGAAAGCAGATGGCTTTCTGCATTCAGCTGGAGGTTATGCCAGAATTTATATCACATGTGGTTAGAAAGCAGTGTAAGTTTATTCATGGCCAGTTTGCATCACTTATTCTTGTGCCCATGTCTTCTGTGCTTGAATAACTCCATTCAGGAAGTCCCAGGAGAGATGAGAGCCCCATCAGGAATTCTTTCTCTCCCATTTTAACTCATTATTCTCGTAAGTAGGGAGCAAAGTTTGACAGATACCATGACTATCACACAAAACCAGTCCACTCACACATCACTAGGAATTATTTAGATTTCAAATAATACTCAGAAACAATGGAACATTGTTCTGAAATTCATGGCAGAATAAAACAGCCCTTAACACCACTTTCCTGGTCTAGACAGTGACACTTAGAGTCACTTGCTCTACAAACTACCAGGCCTTCTAATTCTGCCTTCTGTGCCACTGAGTAGCTCACTAATTCAAAGGACTCAGCACAACTCAGCAGGATAAGCAAGGCAGGCTGGTAATGATGTAAGTAAAAATAGCAGCAGTGATGCCTCCTCTCCATTTTGAGCACCCTTGGTCCCCTGCTCAGTTCAGAAGAGGCTGAAAACCATCCACTACCACACCTGCTTTTTAAAAATGCAGCATGCCACATTGCCCTTGAACCAAGGGGTTTTGCAGAGCCCAGACCCACTGCCCCCCTCAGACAGCACACAGATGTTCCTGGTGATGCTACCACATTCCTGAAGAGAGGACAGGACCCTGGAGCCACCTGAACCTCCCTTTGCTGCATCAGCCTTCCAGAGATCTTCCAGGAAATCACTGCCAATACTGAAGTGGAGTTTGTCATGGATCTGCTGCAATTTCCAACCCAAAGATTTTCAAAATCTACTTTATCATGAGGCCAACCATTAGGGAAACAAAAAGTAGTTTCAGACTACTGGTCGGTTTTTTTTCATGCAACCATGTCATCCAATGCTTCAGATTTTTCTACAAGAAGGTTGGCAGGGTTTTCTTTGTTTTCATTCTCAGTTTACATGATATTTTTTGTGTCAAAAATGTTCTTAATTAGGAGCTTTATATATAATGTCCATATGCAAAGGACTCTACTTCACGATGTTTGACAAAGCTGCTGACAGTAGAAAATAAAAGGAGCTTACAGTGTTACAAAGGACAGAACTGTCACTGCCAGCACTTTTCAGGAGTATGCAAATGCATAGCCAAAGCTTACTCTTCAATAATCTCTCTGAAACAGATTGTTCCTTCTAACCTATTATGTAGCCTAGAAAAAATTAACCAATATTGTTGATGTGACTTGTGGAGACACTAGAAGGGTCATTCTCTGCTGCCCAGGGATTCCTCCACACTTCATAGACATTTATGTCAGTAATGCCTACTGCAGGGATGGGGAGGAAAAAGGAGGGTTTGAATATTAGGAGGCTCAGATGAACATATTCCTGGATAGGCTTTTCTTATCACTATAGTCTGACAGAATAAAATTTACAAATGAGAGAGACAAGGGAGGGATAAACTCAGACCATGACCCCTAACACCCCCACAACTACGGATATAAAAGATATAATTTTCGTATGGTAAAAAAAAAAAAGCTTTCAGTTTGGCTGAGTTTGTTGTTTGTAAGGACTCTCATAAATACAGCCTAACTTCCAACAGATACAGCTTTCCTGTAAATATTTCACTCCTGAGACACTTGTGCACCTGCCTCTGCCACCTGATTTGAGACACTCTGATGTCTGTACCTTTGTCTCTGCTAATAACTCTTAGCAGCACCTCAGGTGTGTTCCTGGCTGAGACTGGAGAAGCTCCTGGACACCCACTGCCTTGGCAGATGGGGATTTCACTTTTTATTTCACCTGCTAGGTCTGGCCCAGAGGCATTTTGGAGAACACCAGCTGCTTTGAGCCTCTCCAAAACCCCACTGCAGAAGGGTTGCAGAGGAAATCACCTTTTCCCATGCTTGGTTCCCATTATGAATGAAAAGGACCTGAAAACCCATAGGTGCACTGACTCTTTGGTAAAACTCTGCTTGAACCAGAACATGTCCCAGATTATCTCTCTGGATCAAAATTGCATGGCAGTACAGATCTTATCTCCATGGTTATTTAAGGGGAGGTGAAATACACATCCTCAATGCCTCAGCTGCACATCTAAGGCATCATACCCTCTGTCTCCTCTTTAGCTAGATGGGTGGCAGTCACTTGATTTGCTACTCTTCACATAAGCAGCAAAGAACATTTATCATGCAAATGAAATTGTATGTGCCACTGCCCTGCTTTCCAAAGGTGGTCCTGTATGTACTGTGATTTATTCCATTTGTCTGTAATTCGAAAAATTAGAGTTGAGTTGTGAAAATTATCCAAAAGAAAGAGAAAAAACATTGGGGTCTGCACTGAGGATATTGTAGTATTGTAACTGAAGGTTAAAAACTTGCTTTAGTTGGGTTGGTAAGGATGGACAGATTTAGCCACAAATCTTCCAGGCAAAAGAAGGACAATGCTCCTCTAAAATTCTCAAATCTTTCTTTTGCTTCTCCCACTGGAAAAACAAAAGAAAACATGAGAATTCAAAAAGCGCATCGAAACTCACAGTGAAATGAAATTCAGAGTTGCCTCATTTTATAGATGATTGCTGGAAAATAAGCTGAACTAACAGTATCTGGAATAAAAATAATTTAAATAGGCACTATGAAGTAAACTTTCCCTTTTTTTCTAACTATGTCAGTAATAAGATACTTTACAAGGTGGTTGTTGCCTTTCAAGGAAAATCAGGTTTCAGCATTGCCATTTCTTTGTGACTTAGCAGAAAAAACCCTCACAGGAACACCTGGTGAAGCAATCTGACTGTTTTCCAGCAGAGATAACACATGCTAATGAGGCAGTGCTCTCAGTGAAACGCTGGGAGCAGGATGTATTCCTGGCTTTTATGAAAGATACCTTTCAATCACACAGCTTACTTTCATGCTGCTTTGGCCATGGCAGTCAACAGAAAACCACGCCAAATGGATTAGAAGAATAGAGTGACATAGATCCAGCCTGAGAAGCGAATTTTTGAGCTATTTGACGAGAAATGGAGGGTAGGACTGTAAAGATAATTTATATTTCAAAGTTGTAATTATAAATGATGAGTGCACTTGGAAAAAGGAAAATACTTGAAAAAATCATCTCTCAGAGGAGGAAGAGTGACCCAGCAAGAGCACAAGTCTCAGTGAGTCACCCAAAAATGAAAATGAGTGTAAGAGGATAAAAATAACAACTATCTGAAAGACACCAACAAAGAGAAAGGGAATTATGCTTTCTCATTTGTCCTTGTTCCCCACATCTAATTGCCTTTTTACATTGACTTGCTTGCTGGGCTGTCTCCTTTCCTGGCCAATGTGCCCAGGTGGCCAAGAAGGCCAATGGCACCTGGCCTGTATCAGCAATGGTGTGGCCAGCAGGGCCAGGGCAGGGATTGTGCCCTTGGCACTGGTGAGGCCTTACCTGGAGTGCTGTGTCCAGTTCTGGGCCCCTCAGTTCAGGAAGGACATTGAGGGGCTGGAGCAAGCCCAGAGCAGGGCAATGGAGCTGTGAAGTGTCTGGAGCATCAGTCCTGTGAGGAATGACGGAGGGAGCTGGAGAAAAGGAGGCCCAGGGGTGACCTTATCACTCCCTACAGCTGCCTGAAAGGAGGCTGTAGCCACCTGGGGGTCGGTCTCTTTCCAAGTAACAAAGAATAGGACAAGAGGAAATGGATTCAAGTTGTGCCAGGGGTAGTTTAGACTGAGTATTAGGAAAAAATTATTTGAAAGGCTTGTCAAGCATTGGAGCAGGCTGCCCAGGGAAGTGTCAGGGTCGCCATCCCAGCAGGCATTTAGAAGCTGGGCATCTGTGGCAGCTTGGGGACATGGTTTAATGGTGCACTTGGTAGTGCTGGATAAATGGTAGGACTGGATGATCATATAGGTCTTTTCCAACCAAAATGATTGTATGATTCTAACTATCCAATTTTTTTTTTTTTTACTGTTGCTTTTCCTCTTGATGCCAGGAAAGCGAAACATAGAAATGCAAGATACTAAAATCATGTCAGGAATACAAATCTAGTATATAGTCTGATGGAATCTAGAAGAGAAGTGAAAACACATAAATAATGTTGTATATAATATATATAACATTAAATTATATATGGTATAAAAATAGATATATATGTGTAGATTTGGTCATTAAATTCTAGATTAGAAATAATAAATTATTGAAATGAAGCTATTATCAGAATTCAAATGAACCAGACTCATAGATGTATAAAGCTATCTTTCCAATGGATATTTAAGAAGAATATCACTAACTAAATCAGAACTGTGAGGTGCCTGCAAGCAAAGGCCCATTTATCATAGCAGGACTTAAAAACTAGAATATCAGTGAGAATCTCTGGAGACGGTTTAAAATAAATGAATAAATAGAACTAATCCATAAGCTTTTGTAAAAATGTGAATAATTTGTACCTGAACAACCTGAGGAATTCCTGGGTTCTAACATAGGAAAAT
>NW_005054328.1:3122225-3175784 GCF_000277835.1 Geospiza fortis | reverse complement strand
TCCACTACCCACACATACTGGTTTCTCATTTCAGTGTAAAATGACAAATAGAGTATGATTTCATTTCAAAAGAGCATTATTTTTTCTTAGGAAAAACCAAATAGGATAAAAAACAACAATCCTTCAAAACATCCTGAATTTGTGGCAGCTTCTTCACTCTCTAAAAAAGCAGTTGCCATCCAAATTCAGAATTGCATAATAGACTGGCTTAATGCAAAGCTGGATCAATTAGTCCTGCTCAAATGAGGAGCTACTACTCTGCTCCATTATTCCTTTTCTCCAGTTCATTTTCTGACTTCCACTCTGCCATTGCTCACTGAGGGCCACACTGCAAACAGGACCAGGGAGGTGAGGAGCAGCAACACTCCTGCAGTGTCAACAAACCAAGGGATGGAAAAGCCATGGAGGGGAACAAGTGGTCTCTACCAAAGGCATTTGTGTGGCGGGAATTTGTGGAGCTATCATCACAGTGAACAGCAATGCTTCCTGTAGGAAACTCTGTGAGATGGCAAAAAACCCCAGAAGGTCCTTCAAGACACAGAAGTGTGGTGGTCATCCATGCCTGGCCACTGCAACACAGACATAGCTGACAGTCTCATTCTGCTGATCTCCTACAAATGTGAAATTCATTACTCTGTAATAATGGGTGAATGATAAGAAAAAATGATAAGAAATATAAATGCTAGAATGTTTAATTTTATTTTGCTTTTTACTTTATTTGCAGGGACGATACCACTTCAAAACCAGGGGGAAAAAGCCACAGCACAGGTGGAAAGAGACAGGGACAGTTAAAACTCTCCAAAACTGAATCCAGTGTGGGGCATAATGCAACAGGCTTCTTCGACTGTATCACCAGAAAAAGAAAGGCAGGAGATAGATGGGCCTACAGAGGAATTGCACAGGAGAGCTGGTGACAGACGAAAAGGGGAAAACCAAGCTTGATGCCTTCTTTCCTTGGTCTTTATGGGTAAAACCATTCTTCAGGAATCCCAGGTTCCCAGGGCCAGTGGGAAAGTCTAGAGCAAGGGAGACCAGGCTAGGTATCATTTCAAGGAACTGGGCACACACACGTCCATGGGACGTGGTGATGCACCCACCAGTGCTGAGGGCACTGGCCAGTGTCATTGTAAGGTCAATCCTGATCATCTTTGGAAGGTCATGGCAACTGGGAGAGGATCCTGAGGACTAGAAGAAAACAAATGTACATCCTGTCTTCAAACAGAGTAAGAAGGAGGATTCAGAGAATTATAGGCTGGTCAGACACACCTTCATCTCTGGAAGGTGACAAAAAAAGCCAGTGTCCTTAATACCTTCTTTGCCTTGATCTTTTCCAGTTAAACCAGACCTAAGAAACACCTGGGATTGAATGTGGCTTCCTCTTTGAAGGGAAAAGGAAGTATAAAAGACCTAATATTACACCAAGTAAATGGTCACTGTTAGTGTCCTTTTCTGAAGTATAGATAAATATTCAAATTGAAGATACAAAATGTTGAATAATTAATATTTTTAAAGATAACTTGAACAAATATGAAAATGCATCATATCACACTGAATTTTCAAGATAGAGACATAGTTCTAGTCCACTCTACCCAGACAGTCTCTTAAAATTTACACACACACACACACACACACACACACACACACACACACACATATATATATATATTTTAATCTAAATGTAATATAATGTACAGGAAACTTTGTGCTTTAGGGCACACACACAGCAACATGGAAAAGAAATCAAGAAATCCCTGGTGTTTACCTGCATTTAGTGTTATTAGTTCTGCTGGAAAATAGACATTTGATTTTTCCTGCAACCATTTTTTTCTTTTTTCAATTTTGTTAAACTCCCCAAATTACAGCAGATTATCATCACTATCACACCCATAGTTCTTCTAAATGCTCATGCAGACAAGGCAACCACACGTCTCTGATGCAGCAACAACAATTTTGAGCAGGGCCAGCACCCTGCCTTTGCAGTCTGAGACCCTCTGAAATTTGTGTGGACTGAGATGACCCCTTGGGCAAGGTCAGCAGAATCTCAGCCCCTTGCTTCCCAACCAGCTTAGCCAGTAAGCAGATTATGGATGCACTTGGAGAGTTTCTGAGGGCTTAACCCAGTGAGAGCCCTTCTGTGTTTTGCACTCCCAGCCCATGGAGATGTGCAAGGCTGCAGAGGCTGCTCCATTCTTGATAAGACAGTGCTTGGTGCTGAACTATTATCTGCCAGAACAGCTGGTTAATAGGGAACAGTGCAGCATTATTTGTTCATAAACCAGCTCCTAAATGATGAGCACTACTCTGTCACTTTCTCAATCCATACATGTTTCATCATGATTCATTGTAAAGAGGAAAAGCCAAGTTAACAATGGATCTGTCAAAAAATGTTTCACCTTACCTGCCCCTGCATTAAGAAACACCTATTGAATGCAATGGTGTTTTTTTCACAAACAAAAAAAAAATGTTCAAAGCCTCATGCAATACTTATTTTCTTCATTTTTAGAGTAGGCAAGATGAATTTTATTATATTTATATTTAGGATGAGTGATAACACTGTGATTTTTTCCATTGGATGACTGCAGTTTTATCTAACTGTTTATGAGGCTGACAAATGTAATGGAAAACTCTAACAGATTGACAGATCACACCTGGGTAATTTCCAAGGTGTTCCAGTTCTGCCACTCCTCTCTGTGTCCTCCCACTCCATGTACACTTCCACCCTGCTCTAGCCTCACACATAAATCCTTTGGACTGATGGGGAATCCAGTGGATCAACCCGGGTGTTTTCTTCAGCATCCTGGTGGGCTTCAGATGTGTGCATCAGCTTCAGCACTGCCTTTTGGTGTCCATGCTCCTGCCAGTGAATATCCCAGCTCCTGATGTTCACAGGATGGTTTATTGACTCATTCTCCATTTCTGCCCCCCCTCCCATATTCTGCTCTTTTTTTCACCACCCCTGCCTCCCTTTCTCCACCCAGTCTCCTCCCAAACAAACTACCTGGTTATCCCCGTTTTGCTGCATTTATTTCCAAATGCCTGATACCACTACGTGTGCAATCTCAGCATTAAATGTCATTAATTATTCCGCTTCCTAGGCACAGCTGCCCTTACAAGGCTCAGTTCCCCAAAAGATCTTGAATTTCTCTTGAATTATGTGGTTCATACTAGTTTCAGCTGGCTTGTCATGTATGCTTTCTGAGACATGATGGCTCACCTATGTCTTGATTCCCCTATTCAGCTTCAAGTAACCTCAAGCACTGTCTTATATAAATCTTCTCCTGGAACATGTTTTTCTCATCCTGTTTTTTGGGGTTCACAGCACATCCTGATCTTCCTTCCTATCCCACTTACAAGTCATGAACATGTCCTTGGGACACCATCCTGCTTCCTGCAAAGGCACCATCCCAACACCACCCTCATCCTCTGCAACCCACAAGGCTTTCCTGGTGTTGGAGGAACCTCCAGTCTGAGCACACCACCAGTCTGGGCACCACAGCAGGGGCAGGACGGGACAGGAACAATTTCCTGTTGACTGGAGGCTGCACAAAATGTCTCTGGGGCTCAGGTCTGCCTGGATGTGTCACTGCTGGATGTGGGTGTGTCTGTGTCAAGGCCTGTGCTTGAGCAGGTGTGCACGCTGCTGCTTTGTTTGAGGGAGGAAACAAATTTTCTGGGTGATACAGCTTTGCTGAGACTCGACCAAACCTGGATTTGGCTAAAAAGGGGATGAAGAAAACCAAAGCATTTCGCTGCTTTACCTGACATCTGATGGGGAAAATGCAATTTTCCTTTCTAAGTATCTGGGAAAAGTATTTTCTATTTGCAGATATTTTTCTCAGACGTGGTAAGCCATTTATTGTAATAATTTTAGTAGGAATACAAGTTTTGGGAGATGTCTCTTATCCCTGTGGCCAGTCAGTTCCCCTCTCAGCCCCTGGCTGCAAATTCAAGACAAGTAATTTTGTGAACACAAATATAGGATGTTATAATCAGGGCACTTGATGAAAGGGTAAAGGAAAACACAGAAGAAGTCTGGGCTTCCTTTGAAACAGAAGTGCAACAATTAAAACCAGGGAGTGATGATTTACTACAAAAGCACAGATGAACAGGACAACTTTCACTCCTATCATTTATAAAATATTTTATGAAGACAGCTGGCCAGGGTGAAAGGAATCATTTGCTCCATTGGTTGATCTCCCTTCCCAACACCTACACTAGATGAAATGCCAGTTGAGCAGAAAAGCCTGAGTAAGCATCTTCTGTGTATGAGGGGTTTTTGTATTATCTGGTATCAATAAAGACCTGATTATGTTCTTACCTGATATCAGTAAAAAACTGATTATATTGTTTCCTGATCTCTACTTCATAGGAAACATTTTTAAAGGTTATCATTGCTCGTGTCAGTGACATTTCTGCTAAGCTCTGTGCCACTCCTGCTCCTTCCTTTGCTGCCACAGCTGCATTCCCTGTAATCTTATCTAAAAGGTCTTTCTGCGTTGTTTCTAGTTCAGTAATCTACTGTGGTAACAAACCACAGACAATGGTAGTATTTATAGAGGTAGTTGGAAGAAAGAGATTAATTAAAGGCCATTTTGAAAGGAAGATGGTCCCATTGCTCTCAAAAAAATATATCAAGACCATGCAGCTGTAACTGCTTTGGAAGATTTACTTTCACTTTTAAAGCAGATGCCTCTGTTGTGATTTAATTACGAATAAACTGGAATGGCTGGGTGCGATGGGAAATCTGCTGCAAAAGCAGATGTCAGCCAAACTATTTTAATTCATATAAAGCACTTGTAAACTCTAGAGGGTTATGGCCTCTTTTAGTTAAACCACAGAGCCTGCAACATATAGTGGTTTTTGTTTATTTAATGCAGTTTGTGAAAAGCAACTTATTAGGGAATGTTGAGATTGTACCATTCCCTGACCTGTCTTGTCCTTCCCTGAAGAAGAATTCGAGGATGTTCTGCGCTTTTTTTATATGTAAAATCAGGCACAACTAGGTCAGTATCTTATTAGCAGTAAGAGCATTTTCAGTCAAAAGGAAATACAACGCAAACATACAGGTTTGGAGAAAATCTTAAGCTCAGCTGAGACTTTCAAAGTTCTTGTAAGACCAAATTTCTTCTGGTCTTTCATTTTATGCATAAATTAGGTTTTTTTCACTAAAAGGTGGAACTTCTAAAATTACTCTAAGCAGACTTTTTCTAATTTTCCTCCATCCCCAAAATCTTGCCTCACAATGACTACAGCAAAGTTTTGGGCAATTGTAGTAGAACAAGCGAAAAGAAAGGGTGTCCCAGGAGGTCTGGGAGCTGTGACACTGGTGCACTGGAGATGGATGTGGGATAAAATATGGAAATCTCTTATCTTTTCCACAGAAGACAGGATTTGGGTCCAGCATTAGATAGCCAAATGCCTGCATTCAAGCAACCTTCTGTAGTCATCCATTTGAGGTAATGAGAACTTTGATACCTTGTGCACATAAGAACATTCATTTACTTATCTTAAATTGAGCTAAGCTACATCCATCCATCCATCTTAAATTGAGCTAACTCCATTCGTATGTTTTCTAAACTGAATGAAAGGCTAAAGGATGAATTTGGCTTTTGGATTGCAGCTAATGTCCACAGAATGATGACACACTTATCCACTCATCCAGTGGTGATGCCACTGATGAGGTGGGGACATCTATAGAGTTGCTATGATCATGATGGAATCCCTAATGTTGAAGGGTCATAACCAATATTTAAACAATTGAGAGCAGTGCTGTTTAGGTCTTGTGGCTGCTCTGACCATGGTTTGCTTTAACAGAGCTTGTGCTTTGGGTGGTTTGGGTTGTGAGAAAGCACACTGTTGTTTTCAAGATGTACCTGTCCATCTGTTGGTCCTTCTGCCTACACAGCCAAGCAAGCATGCAGGCAGGAGCACCATTGATGGCAAGCTTCTGCTTCCTGCAAGAGCATCTTTGAACCCAGCAATGAGGAGGGCTAACTTTACCCCAAGAATTTTGGTGAACTTGTGCCTTTCTACATAGTTTCAGCCTGGCTGCTCAGTAAAGTGTGTAGGAGAAGCAACAGAGATTCACAGGGGCCTGTCTAATTGCAGTCTAAATTTCTGACTTGACAGCAGCAGTACTGAAATTCTCTGAGGGAAATTTTCCCATTTCTGTGAGCCTGTGCAAGGCGAGGCATTTCACTCTGCCTGTCCCTCAGTGGCACAGAGCTCCTGTCAGCCTCAGTAAAACAGCTGCTTCCCTGGAGAAACCACTCCTAGCAAGCACATACTGCTGTGGAGCAACAAGGCAATTGGCTAAAATAGTTGTTTTTTTGTTTTTTTTTGAAAAATGCATGTGGATAATATTTCACTCTGCATATAATTATTAATCTGTATTTCAGCTTTTCTTTTATCTATTTCTAGGCAAAGTAGGGATGAAAACAGGACTTTATATAACCCTGATGAAAGCATCTGCCAACAGGAAAGAAATAAGTACAAGAGACTTGTTAATAAAACAGTAAAACTATCTGGAGACATAGCATTACAACGAGGGAGCTTAATGCTCTAATTAAACCATCTGCTTTTAAAATTGATTTCCTTTAGCAACTGGCTTGATTGCTGGGGTGTCCCTGTGTGGCACTGAGCTGAGCTCCTGGACTTGTCTCCACCAGTCTTCCCTGGCCATGGAGGCACTGTCCTCCACACCAGCTGTCTCAGATGGTCCAAAACAGACCCCAAAGCATCATTCTCATGCAGGAGTGCTCCAAAGAGGTGGCTCCTGTCCCAGAGGGGTGATGTCACCTACACTAGGGCCATTTCTACCTCCTCCATACACCTCCTTCACTAGGGTCTGTGCTGAAACAGCAAATGACAGCCCCACTGTTTGGGGGAACAGGGAGGAGGAATAAAGTCACCTTTCTCCATCCACTGAAGAAATTTCCTTGATAGTGACTACTGACTGGTTTATAACATGAAACAATAAATGTTTGGAAGTTTTGATGCAGGACATAACTGGCACAATTTTGCAATTTTAAAGCTTTGTGAAGAAGTCAGTCCCCATATCATTCAGCTCTACTGAAGCACCATCAGGTGTCCACTGCCCAATTTATTTTCCACACACAACATGCTTTCACTGCAGATGAGCAGGTTTTCCTACTTTCTTGTTGTTGTGTTTGTCTGCTTTTCCTGACATGGTGTGCAGAAAGAGAAGTGCCATTTCTGTCACCACAGGCATGATGACCATGCTCACTGTTGACTCCTTTTTACTGAAGATATTTCATCAATCTAATGAAATAAAATAAGTACCCGTAAATGTCAACCACTGGGATGCAATGCTTGCAAAAGCAAACGTGCAGGAGCCTGCCCAGCAGGGAAGCAGGCAGCAATGGGGGTGGCCGACCAGAGCTGATGTGCAGAGCTGCTGGAAGCAGTGGCACAGGTTACACATACTGCCTTAGCTGCTCTCACTGAGCTCAGCCTTGTAAATCTAGAGAGCAAAGCTGAAAGCATGGGAAAAGCTAATTAAATGCAGCACTCAATTAAAATCCCTCTAAACATTTTTATTGGTTTTGTGCAAAACAGTTTACTCATCCTTTTACTATTCTTCTCAGCTTTTTTATGAGGACAGACTGATCAGGGGAGCTGAAAAACCAAGGTGTAGGGTAATCCATGAGCCTGTGAAATTAACCCTGTATGTGCCAGTTTGATGTGGTCTAAACAGAGTGCTGAGTTGCTACCCTGAGAGGAATCATAGAACCAGAGACTATTGGGTTGGAAGGGGACCTCATGGACAATCTGGTTCAAACTTTCTTGATAAAAATATTGCCTAGGCAAGATGGCCCATGACACTGTCCAGCCAAATCTTTAAACTGTCTAATGCTAGGCAATCCACCATTACCCTGGAGAGATTATTCCAGCGGCTGATTGTTCTCATTGTGAAAAATTTTTCTCACATCTTTGGTCAGTATCTCCTCAGAATTAACTTTTACTCCTTACCTTTAGTATTTTCAATGTGACTCTTTGTAAAAAGGGAATCTCCATCTTCTTTACAGTCATCCTGTAAATACTGGAGCATGGTAATAGTGTCTCCCTTCTCAAGGTTGAACAAACCCTTTTTCCCATGTGGAGTCTTTCTAGTCCTTAAATTATCTTTGTGGCTCTTCTCCAGAACTTCTCCAGCCTGTCCACCTCTCTTTTTGCCTGGTGGAGATCAAAATTTCACACAGCATTCCAAGTGTGGCCTCACAAGTGGGATAATGACTCCTTTGTCATTGCTGATGCTGCTCTTGTTGATGCAGAAGCAGCTCCTTGGCTTGAAGTGGTTACTGACCATCTCCTGGGGTAAAAGAATTGATCCTAGCCCAAAGAGCAGCAAACAGTTAAAAATAATCCCTCTAAAGCTTCCTGGAAATGGTAGGAATTGCTGTTTGAGCATTTTCTGTTGTTTTCTACATCTTCAAAAGCTTGGTGTTGGCAGAAAGACACAGAGAAGGTGGTCTGTCTGTAATAACTTTTATTTTCTTTCTCTTCAGCCGTGCCAACAAGAGGAGCCTACTGTGAATACAAGTCTCTAAAATTAAAGCTAATTTATCAGGAGCACCCCTACTTATTTTCTTTAATTTTAAAAGCTGTCTTATCTTGCATTAACAGAGGCTTGAACAACATGCTCTTTATAGGCAGGCATAAAGTGCTCATAATGCAAATGGATGACAACAGGATCACATAATGCTCCTGGATGCTCCTCCAAGCAGACAGATCCCATCCAGCCCCCAGCCAGAGTCCAGTGGGGCAGGAAACACACCTTGTGGTAGGGATTGTACCCTACAACACCCCATAGCCCCCTATTGACCCTGCAGTCAGCACAGGGTGCCAAGCAGGTGCCCATGGACCCTGGCATTAGAGACAGAGGGCTCTGCCAGCCCCTGGCCTCCCTCACCTGGCTGAGCAAAGCCCATGGGCTGAGCAAAGCCACAGGGGGTGATGGCTCTGCCAGCGTGCTCCCCTTGATGGAACTTCTGCTGCTGTGACTTAGTTTGGTCAGTCCCAAATTTTGTGTTTGCTGGGGAGAGCAAGAATGCACCCACAGAAGATAGCTGGTGCCTCACAGACAACAAAAGATGCCATGTTAGTGTTCAAACTGGGTAAAATACTTAAAGGTGGCATGAGTATGGAAAGGCAGCAAGTTTCATCTGCAAGTATCTCTGTGCCTGTGAGGGGTACCAGGCCAGAGAAGGCTCACCACACCCGGGGTTTGGTTACCTCATGTTTCACAATGTACAGACTGTCTGTGCTGTCCTCTAGATGTCAGTGACAGACAGCACATCCCACTCCCTGCTTCCACCCCACCCTGTCATGGCTGGGCTGGGCTCTTCCCTCCTTCCCTTTCCCTGGCTTCACTGTCTCTGACACAGGACTGACACTTTGCAGCAGCACCAAAGGAATTCGTCCTCCAAAGCAAGCCAAGATGCAAATCCATGACTTCCACTTTTTGAAAAGGCCAGTTTCCAATTTTCCCATGGGTTACCACTCCTTGGAACGTGGTGCCTCACTATGCACTCGTGCACCATCCCCATGGCCAAGAGAACAGGGCTGTGCTTTCCCAGAGCAGCTGTGCTCTCCTCAGAGGTGGGCAGTGATCCCTGATGGAGATGGGGAACGCCACACCAGGGTGTGCCCCAGGATGTTACAGCAGGATCTTCCAACAACAGATAGCTAAGGAGGTTCAGGAGAAAGAGAAGAGAATTCAACAACTTCCTGTGCTAGTTTGTATGAAGTGAACTTCTTATTAATGAAACTGCTGGTAAAATAGTTTTCCATCAAAGCCTTTCTTGATGAAAAATGAGGTGATTGAAAGTGCACATAAAAAATGTCAACGTACCTGCTCTCCTGGGGCTTCTATCTTTCAAGAAAAATGCAAAAAATAATTATTGCCTTGGCTTGTTTTCCATCTTTTTATTCTACAAGGAAAGTGAGTGACATTTTTCTAAACATCCCTAATGTAAAGATCTTCAGCCAGCACAGTGTGAAGCCCATATTCACTACAGACCTCATTCTCTAACTTCACCTATTTTCAGCCCTCCACCTCTCTTTTTATTCCCCAGGATGTGAAAAAAGGTCTTCAGAAAGGTACAACAATTATATAGTTTGCCTTTATTGATCCCCTATAGTGCTAAGTCTCTAAGAGCATCTTTTATAATAACTGCTGCTGATTGGTTGAAGACATTGCTAAGATACTGTAATATAGTTGGGTGGGATAGAGGAAGCTAAGATAACCTGAAATGTTTTTCTAGATTTAACTATTAACATCCCTGAAGACAGATTAATAAAAATTTTAGGTCCTCCTAACAATGAGAGGATGTTGAGCAGGTCATCATGGTAAAGGTCCTGTAAAGTTACAGTGATCAAAACTCTCCCCAGTCTTTAGCTGGGAAGAGCTGCTGAAGCAGTCACCATTTCATGTTTCATTCTCCATGGTTTTAGGACATATCCAACAGTGGTTTTATTACTATTATTATTATTATTAAACATACGGGCATATGTCTCATTGGGGTATGGAGAGCATTAACTCCACAGCACCATCTTGATGCATCTACTCTGCGGGCTTTCGGCTGCCACACTGAGAGGTGTTTTCTGGTGAGTGGTACATTGCAATGGTAATTGATTATCCTGGGAAAGAAGATAATCAGTATGTTTATTACATATCCCCTTACAAAATATCCCAAAACTTCTCATTTGTCTTTATGACCTCTCAGCTGGTGACACAAGGCAGGGAGACTGATGTGAAGCAAAGAGAAGACACAATGGCACAGAGATTGCATTTGAAGGTACGAAAAGGTGTAAAGCAAGGAAAGAAAACTGGAAATTACACTGGTAAATGTGCTGGAAGTCTAGGTAGGATGGTACAACAAGAGGTGGGGATTTAGTTATAGGAGCCTGCTGAGAGATGAGTGCAGGAAGCAGGTTGGAGCAAACACCACAAGAGTGATTTTGTTGGGACAAACGCAGTAATTTTGCTTTGACATTAGGAAATCCAGGCAGCAGCACTGGGCTGGGAGTGAATGAGAAGCAGCAGCAAGAACTGCCAGAGAAGGGGAAAGGGGGAGAGCCTGAGCCCTGTGCAGAAACAGCAGGCAGCATTCAGCTGCTGAAAGGAAGGAGACAGACTGTGTACATGCTTGGGGCAAAGTGGCCACTGCCCTTGTCTTGCTCACCACAGCTCACAAACAGTCATGAGCACAACAGATCTCAGGCCCCTCACATACAGGATCTCATGCAGGAGCTGCTGCTGTGTGCCAAGGATAGTCCATGGTCCTTGTTTGAACTAGTGGGGAATTGGGATCTGTCTCTACAAACATTTTAATATATATGTCTATCTATCAAACGGAAATAAAATTTTAAAAGTTTTAAAAGATGGCTGGCTACCCATGGTCTTTTCCAGATCTGCATTTCACTCCTGCAGCTGTTTTAAGTTCAAGGAGTGCATCCCTGGCTATCGATTTTTCTGACACCTTTGGATTAAATGAAGGTTAAAGTCTGTCAAGAGAATGTTTAATTCATGTATTTAGCAAGCACAGTTCTTTCATCTGCCCACACAATATGCCAGGAAATATGCTAAATTGGAGCAATAGCTCAATCAGGGCTAAAATGAGAAACTTAAACAGCAACACTTCTGCCAAGACACTGAGAGCAAGTATCAAGATCATCTCTAATTACAAATTCTGATAGCTGAAGTAATTAAAGAGCTCATTCTGGACTTGCTTCATGAAGCTACTCCATGCTATTGACTAGTGGGAATCTCCTTATCCTGGGGATCTCAATTGGCCCTGGATGTTGGTGGTGCCATCAGGAGAATGGGACTCTGCACTGGCTCAGTCACGTCTTCTACTTGACAAAAGCATAGCTAAGGCAGAAGAAACCAACTCATATGACAGGCAATTCCTGCAAGGGAGACTTACTCAAATGAAAGAACAACCAGGACAATGAAGACAAGCTGGCCATGAATAAACTTCAGCTGGAATTTGGAAGAGAGTTTCTTTTTTGCTGCAAGAGAAGCAGGATTTTGAGACAACCTTCCAACTAGCACAGCAGAGCCAAAAAAACACAGGGAAAAAATATTAGCCCAGACCCAATGTTGTGCTTTTAGCTGGAGTTAAGTAGTTTTATGAAATAGTCTCTGTGGCAACAGAAAAAGCAGAGGACTTGTCTCTGTAACCCAAGAATCTCCTCCAGGCTGATTAGTTAATGCAGACCATGAAATCTGTTGCATCGAAATGCCATCCCCTCTGCAGGTCTCAGTAGGTATAAGTGGGTTTGATGGATAATCACACTTTGCTCAGAGCAAGAATGTTCCAAAGGACATGAAATGGCCACTTAGGGCTTAAGTATTATAGTCCAGCTGGAGCAGCACTGATGCTACAGCAATTTACCTTAATGACTCAAGAGCATATTTCACAGCAATGCTGTATAGCTCTTCTGACCTAAAAGCCCTTCCGTGGCTTAAGCTCAAATTTATGCCACTCACAGAATACACCTAAAAAAAAAAAAAAAAAAAAAGCACATCCACTGAAACCAGGAAGAAAAACAGAGGATTTGAAGCTATGAAAACCAAGAGATTAAAACAGGCTGAAGGATATATCAAGAGTGCCAATGATTACAGAAGTCTCATGTAGGAAAGCCATTACCTTGGGCTCAGCAGTGAAAGGCATTGTACAGACATTTCCAGGTGCAGCGTGCTAGGGCAGCAGCAGGATGACAGGCTCTGCAGCAGAGGCAGAGGCTGTGCTTGTGGGACCACAGCCATCTCAGCAAGCAGAGTTCCTGCCTTTTGGAGATGGCTCATGGCTCTGTCAGTGCTCCAGACAGGTGATGTCACCAAAGTACTCTGCAAGGGCTATTCCCAGCAGACACCATTAGGCAATAGCTGAAAGAGGACAATGTGGGCGTGTGGGCAAAGGAGGTGCAGCAGAAAATCTGGAGCCCCATCCAGATACAGTTTTAATTAGAAAATCCACAATTAAATGATAAATGTTATGTATCTGAACACATTACTGAGCTGCTTGTATCATGCTCAAGACTGATTCAGCTTTCTTAATTCTCACACCTGAAAGGCTGACCTCTTCACACCCATATTCTTCCCACCTCCCTTCATTACGCATTTAAAACTGTGACATTCAGAGAATCTAAAGAAAAGGAAGGGAAGAGCTGTTAGCCTTTAACATCAGGTTCCACAGGATGGATTTTGCAAATGAAGGATGGGCTGGTGCTTATGTGCTGCAGACTGGAGCCCCACAGCAGCAGCACCCATGCCATATCCAGCACTGTGTGTGCCTTCCTTACAGCTTTGCCCTGTGAAAGAGAAGTTGTCACACAGATTGGCAGGAAAGAAGGAAAATTGGTTATCTTGGGAATGCATGCAGAAACCATCAAATCTGATAATTACCCTTTTCCTGTTGGGAAGGTGTGAACTGGAAATATTTAATGAAGAGGAGTAGCAGGGTAGCAGCAGCTGGAGAAGCAGAATGGGACCAACCTGAGCTGTTATCTTCAGCAAACCTCACCTGCTACAGCTCCTTATTATTGGCCTGGCCTTGCCCCTGGGCTCCTCATCACCTTCTGCAGATTTGTCTCCATGCCAGCACTGATCTCCTCCTCACTCCTTCAGTCACACACTGGTGAAACAAGTCCCTCATGCCTAGGTGCAGTGGTGGTCTGGTCCCTTTGGGAGTCAGAAAAGCAGTCATGGCTTTTGCTTAGCATCTGGGGCTAGAAATCCTCCACACCCTCAACTCTGGCATTTCACAGTAACGTCTTGGCAAAATCCTGCTGATACCAGAAGTGCTTCACCCAAAGAAACAAGGCAAAAAAACCAAGCTATTTTTTTAGCTTTTTTTTTATTCTTTGGGTTCCCACCAGAGTAATTCAGTCTGCCAGGTTTATTTGTGGAAAGTGCTGAAACACAGAGAGACGTTGGCTCAGCTCTTATTTTTCACATCTTGATAGGCATTGATTGCAGTGGAATTGATCTTGATCTCCAAAGAGGTACAAAGGAAAAGATAAGCACAGGTTGCTGTGTGTCACGGTTGAAGGGGATAGAACCCCTGGACCTGGAAGTGTGTGCTTTCCCTGGAGGGTGAGGTTCCTCTCCTGAACTAAATGTATGTACTGTGGACAGCTAAACCGGATGGGGAAACCAAGCAGCTAGAGATTGGCACACATTTCTCAAGGCGTCTGCTTCTCAACTCCCTGTTTCCAAATCAGAATGTAACAATTCCTTTCTTGTCTTCTGAACACAATTTTTCAAGGCTCCAGCTGACCTTTTCTTTAGAGTTATAATTCCTTAAATCTGTCATTTTCTGTTTCCCAAATTTACCACAGGACTGAATTACATGCAATGATCACCTTTAAAGAAATCACACAGAGGACTTGTACCCAAAATGTTTGCTTGTGCTGCACCATGCAGCCTGAGGAGGCTACTTCAGATGAGACCATCAAGGCAGTGACAGCTTGGTTGAAGTCTAGGGGATGAATTAGACAAGCAAATCAAAGCAAATGAAAAGCAAATCAAGCAAATGAGAGTTCAGTAGGACCATTTAACAGGCCAGACTGGCTGCCCTGGGGTAGGAATGAGCTGCAGACAGACTGGCACAAACATTGCTGTACAAACACAGTGATGACTTCCAAGCACTTTTTTTGCACTGATGCTGCCCTGGCACAGGGAGCAGAGGCAGAGCTGGGATGCACAGAAGGATGACAGCCACATGTAGCAAGGCATGCCACACTGTGTGACCTTTGCCTGCTTTCTGCTCTCACTGTGGTCCCCAGCAGCCAGGTGGGAGGAATAGCAGTGCCACTGGCTCTCCCACAGAGTGCAGGCTGTGATGCAACACAAGCAAAGTGACACAGAACATCATTTCCTCTGCAAATCTAGAAGATCCTGCCCACCCATGCAGCAAAACCTGTCTGCTTCTACCCACCATGACGTAAGAGCCCAGCTACGACAGCTCCACTCACTTCAGAGCAGTGCTACTGATCCTACTCAGCAGCTCAGGATCCCACTGCAGGCATTTCAGGCTTGCCTATTCCCTCTGTACCTCTTTTATGCATCCTGCCTAAAGCAGATGGCTCAGAACCTTGCTCCAGGGTGCAGCAAAAGTCACAAATGGAGTTTTCATGGCAACAACCACAACAGACTGGGCAAGTTTTAGACAGGAACAAAAAGGCATTAAAAACTATTTACTAGACTGAGAATCAAGGGAAAACTAATTATGCAACCTGTACCTTTGGTTAGCCACTTAACTGGTAAAATGTTTTAAATTACCTTCTACAGATTGGCAAAGTGGATAGGCAAACCAGGAACTCACATCCCTTTCAGACATAAAAAGCAGTGAAGGTTTTGATCCTAGGAAGAAAACTTCATTGTGTGAAAACTTCCTGTCACAGTGTCCAAGCCACCCCAAAGGATCTGCCCTTTATTTCCAGGTAACCCAAGTATAAGAAATGTAAGACAATACATCATCCCTTTTTTCCTTTACTACTATTTATCTGGGGAGACCCCAAACCAGCAAGTATTCCTGACACATTGCAATTCCCATGCAGCCACTGGGGCTCAAAGCCAATTCACATCTTACAGAATCAGGCTCACCCATCCCAGGTGAAAAGTTCTGCAGTGCTTCCACCTGCAGAGGCTGCCCAAACCAAAACACCAGGCTGCCACCAGAGCAAGCCACAGCAAGAATAAACTCATATTTTTTCATTGTTTATTTTAGCACATCCAACACAGTGCAAATTTCCTTTTTGAATTGCAGTTTATTAGATGAACAGAGTTTAATACATAACGTGTACACAGCCTAGGATGCAACATGCTCCCTCCCCTCCCGAGTTACAGAACACTGACGCCGTGAAGGGGAACATCACGTTTGTGACCCCACAGGGATGTTACAGATGGCTGGGAGTGGAAGCTTTGCACACAGGTAGGTCTGTACAGGACAGGATTACACACGTGAGGAAGAGGTAAAGACCAGGAAGAAGGGAGTAAGCTGGATCTGCCCTGGCTGAAGAACTGCTCTCAAGAAGGTGTTCTCTGTTTTCCCTCCCACATTCCTTAGGGAGCAGGAGGGTGAAGCATAGGCCATGATGCAGCTGGAGTCCTGTGGAAAGCAGTGGTGCATGGTGTCACACATGCCAGTGCCAGCCCAGGGGCCCTGTGAGAACCACTGCTCAGGGTGCCAGAGCAAGCTCCGGGCCATTCTGCACTCGGGCTCTCTGTGAAGGGTGAACATATGGGACTTCATCCTCCTCCCACTGTCCATGCCAAGGTGTAGTGAGATCAGTGAATAAGTTACTGAAAACTAATGAGATTTGGCATTTTCCTGGTGATCACCCCACTCTTGAACTCCATCAAGGGCCACAAGGCAATTTCAGGGTCCTACTTCTGAATCATGGTATTGCCTGAATAGGACACCTGAAATAAATGGCCTGATGGTGGAAAAGGACAGGGAGGAACAACCAAGAAATCCACTGAGAGCTTGGCAGCTACTCTTCCTTTCAGTGATAGCACTTGGGCTGCTAAACATTAGAATCAGACACTATTTTAAAGAAAGTGTAAACATGAATTTATGGGCTTTACTCCAGGTTCACTTCCCTTGGAAATTTTGATTCTAAATAGTCAACAAAAAGGAAAAGAAAATCAAAAAACAAAGTCACCTAGGAAAAATCAAGAGTTCAGAAGACTCATCAAAAACTGTTTCAGTCTTACAAATCATTTGCCTTTTGACTCAGGCATCAAAATAAATTTACTGTATTATTAAAAAATAGCAATATAGAAACTACGCCTTTCTCAGTTCAAAGTTTAAGCACATCTAAGAAGACGCCACAGCAACAGTCCTCTTTCTGGCAAGGCACTATCCAGTAGTGTGTGGCACAAACAAAAACACCTCTATCAAAGCCACTGATACAGTGAATGTGCACGTGCACGTCAGCCCACACAGCAACTTTAGCTAGGTACAAAGATTAAGTTTCACTCACACTGCTCTCCATTTTAAGAAGTGGGGTAGTTATCAGTATTAGCTAGAAATTGGGATAATTTGGTTCTTAAGCATAACTCTATATGCCAAAATCAGAATCAAGAAATTCCTATTTCTTTCAGTAAATGTCTCAAGATTACCCAGACCTTTTCAGTTACCTGATAGCTACATTTCATTACTACAAAACTGATTAAAAAATTCCTGATCATCTTATGTAACAAGCTAGAAGTCTACTTGCTTTAATTACAAAAATAAGGCTGTCATTCAACAGACAAAATTCACATCCAAACATATATACTTCTTTTTTTTTTTAACTAGCTATTTATAATTCAAGAGCACACATTCTAAGGGACTTACACTGCCAATCCATGCAAACAAGCAGGATATCTTTGGAGCTAGTGTTGTCCTTCATACAACTGACTATGCCCACACACATGCTCTGAAATAAGCCAGGTTTACTTAACAGCTGAAACAAGACTAACTCTCCACTAAGCGAGAGCCTTCTATTCTACAATTATCAAAATTCAAAAGAGCTCTGTGAAACTAATTTTATCCCTGGAGAAATCAGTGTGGTTTTTCCTTTCACATTAGTAAGCCTGGGATTTCATCCAGGATTACTCATGTGTATATGCTTACACACTTAGGTAAATTTTTCAGACCTGGGACTTCAGGCAGTTCTCAAAGTTTACAATGTATCAAGTACATGATAAATCCAGGATGGCTTCTCTGTAATCAACTGCAAAATTATGTACATTTATATCTCTATTCATTTATAAAGTTAAATATTTTAACTTCTTTTAAGAAACAGTTATATTGAATGTGGTGAAGTTAACAATGCACAGCTCCACTTCATGTCATATTCCCTTCCTATAGCGAGGTTCAAGTCTCATGAAAATATGGGATTGGTTACAAGAATGTCACAGTACCTTGACCCTTAACATAATTCTTAAAAATGTACGTACATACATCAATGCCCGTTCAGGATTCCTCTAGAGAAGGTGCTCTGGCAAAGATTTTGACCAGTAAATACAGCCACAGACTTCAAATCTGTGTGTGCTCTTCCTCCATCTAGCTCTTTAGCTCAGCTGAGCAGCCAGCTTTGTTCAGTCCAGTAAGAAGAAGGCTAAGAGGTGACCCAATGGTAGCCTACAACTATATTGAGGGCTGTTAAAAAAAGAATGCTGCCAACCTCTTATTGTGAGTGCCAAAAAGACACAGCAAAGGTAACAGCCTCAAATTAAAGCCTAGGAGTCAAAGCTAGACTTTAAAACATAAAGTTTTCACTAGGAAAGCACTGCAGCAATGTCACAGGTTACCTAGACAGTTATGAGATCTTTATCTCTGGATATTCTTAATGCTCTGCTAGACAAACCCATATCTGTTTCAAGCTAGTGTGGTCCTTCGGCCTGATTTTGACAGCGCTGCACCAGATGACCTTCAGCTGTCCTTTCCAGCTGACATGTCTGGTATGCCATGATTACTGATGCCAGCAGAACATGTGATTTGTTTCACAGTGTTGCTTTTGTTGTGATAGTGTTGCTTTCTGACACTTTTTACAAGTCTGGCTTCCTTCAAACCACACAGCCTGAATGATGCTGTGATTGCAAAGTAGCTTTTCTACATAGTGGTTGTCTCCCATTTACCCAAAGACACAAGGACATTCACTGTGGTGGCACCACCTTGCCAGTATGAAATCACTGTAGGAAAAGCCACATCACAGAACAGCTGTTATTTATGTATCAGATTTGATTCAAAATGCATGATGCAATTTTACTTCTGTCTAGGATGCATTTTGTAATAATTATTGGCAAGTCATGGGCCTAAGTTCTGCTATGTGCATCAGTGCAGTCCCACTGGAATAATCTCCATTTCCTTTACTTATTCCTCAGCTGAACAAGCTCTCTGGCCTCATTTGGCAAAGCACACACTGAGCTTTCTCACTGTCTTCCAGACACCTCCACATCACCACATCTGGGGATACAAAACCAGGACAAGAGCTAGGCAAGTTAGGCATGCTCTTGGACCATGGTGGAGTGTTTAACCATCATGGGAATGAAACCTGGCTCTCAAAGTATCCCCCCTGTCTCTCATGTGGCTTGTGGTGGAGCTGTGTGTTATTGAAGGTAAACTGAAGTTTTGGCAAAATTTCATTTTAAGACAGTCCAACTATAGAGCTCCAACCTTGGGTGTTAAGACTTCCTCATTTAAGAGATAACTTCATATTATCATTAGCTATGAGACCCCTTTAGTTCTTCTGGACTCCCCAGTATTTCCACCAAGTGTTTTACTGAACATTTCACCTGCATTTGGAAACACGTCAAAATACTTCACTTTGGCACCTCCTTCATGATAGCAACTTGTTTTAAACAGTCAGTTGCAATGTGCATCATTAGACAAATCAAGTCTTCATTAATAAGATTAGCAGCCCATGTCTCTTAAAATAACCATGATTTAGAATAAACATCGCAATAAATAAATAAATGTAGAGCAAAAATATGGCAGTTATTGGCTTAGACTGAGAGCTCAAAATTGATGCTTTTTACCTTCTGGATCATAGCCAGCACAAACATCATAATAACCAGCAGCACTTTAACTATTCATTTGAACTACAGTAGTGGGAGGAATTAAAAAAGGTAAGGAATGTGACTGAATAAGAATACCCATTAATGATACAAGCCCTACACTTTCACTCCTTATTCTCAAACACACGTGCCTGCTAGAATATCAGGGCCAGTTGCAAAAGCAATCAAAAGACAAAAGTGAAACATCAACAGTGAGCATTTTTACAACAGATGAGTAGCCCAGCCTTAATCCTACTTCATGTGCATGTTATTAGCTCCACATTATTGGAGAGCACCATCTCATGGCAAGCAGACTACTACTACTGACACATGTTTGCTCTATTCACAGTGATCCATTAGGGAAGCTGTTATGTGCTGAAGAATAGTCACTCATTCAGGAATGTGCTTGTTGGTACTTCACATGGGCTTTCTAGGGTTCTGACTCCTATTGAAAAGAGAAAAAAATAAAGAGTATTATTAATTATTATTGACATAATATTCATGTTATGAATACATCGCCATCTCCCATACCTGTGACCTTGGCATATAAGGCGACCCTAACCCCAGACCACCTAGGAGCTGAGGATGCATCTCTCACCAGACTGAAGCAGGAAGTTATAGAGATACCTCTCCAGGCCTCCAACACCATATTTTCTAGGAACAGAGCAGCATAGGAGCTGCTATTTCAGATTGCATCAGAACGTCATCTTTTTCCTAGGACAAGTTCTTCAAATTACAAAGTGAGGCAGGCTGCCAAAATAACCTGCTTCTGTGGTACTCTGCTGAGGTTCCTTCCTACTGCTGTTTCTCAAGGGGTCCAGGAATAAATGAATTCCTGGCAGAAGAAGAGCTCTATAGATACCCAAGAGCTACCACCCAGGCTTGAAACAGTAATAGTACCAAGTACATCTATATCTACAGTATCCAGGAAAGAAAAATCCTCCCCTCTGTGTCTGATCTACTGCCAAAAGGTGTACCACACAATCTGTTTGAACAAGTGTCCAGACTTCCATATGGCAATAAAATTTCCTCTGTTATAGTGCCCTCAACAGAAAGATATTACCTGGCTTTGTGTTCTGATCTCTAGATATGTGTTTGCTAAAACCAAATTCAAAAAAGTTAATATAAGTTCTGACTACTCCAGCATTTCAGCATTAAATTAATTAATGCCTAATGAATAAATGCTGAGCCATTATGCCAGGCTTCAGAAAGTCCAGTGATTAAGTTCTGTCTCCTGTTATAATCAAGACAGTTGCTTACAATTTAGATTGATAACGTGAAGGAGAACATCATCTTTGAACCTAATTTATCTGCTGTCCCAAATTACTCCCATGTACATGCTTGTTTTAATTTAAAATGCTTTACTTTTCCTTACAACCATCTCAATTACTTCACTAGCACTAGGGTGATATGAACAAAGTATGGATCAAGGCAGGGATGCATCCAGACACAGAGCTCCATCCCACACAGGGATCAAAGAAAATTCAATCTCAACATCTCAAGAATTCAATGAAAAGTCTGCAATACTACACAGACCTTTGATGCCAAAGTAGGTTTCAGTCCAAGAAAGGAGAATACAGTGTTGCTCTCCTTTGATTCAAAAAAGCCATCGTAATCCTAGAGAATTAAAAGAAGAAAAGGTGAGTCAAAATTTGTATTCCTATTTTCCTTATTGATATTACCACACCCTGTATTAGAATGAAGAGTAACACGTAGCAATGCTCAGAAAAATACTGATACTTACCCCTATTCTCCTACCCAAACCTAAAACCTAAACTGCAATGATATCACAAACTACAAACTACAGAGGCGAAGAAAAACACATAGATTCTCTAACTTCAACATCTCTCACTACTTTGACAGGAAAGTATAAGCATGTACCTGCATCAAAAGAAACTCTATTGTGGGTACATTTTAAAGGTATTTAAGTGCAGAATTTCTCCTAAAACCTTTATGGTGCTCTAGATGGAAATGCTTTACCAGCATTTCAGCAATTATATACTGCTATATCAGTGTGAACTGGGATACTGTGCAGTTGCATAGTTATTCAAACAGCCTCAGCCTCCCCAAAACCACAACCATGGCTGCACCATGTGAAAGCACCTGTGAAAGACACCAAAAAGCCAGCAGAAGTATATAATGGTCCTCAGGTCTCAGATATATTAGCTGACATAAGTAGAAAGAGTAAACCTTGTTAAAATGACTTTTTGTTGTTTTCTTCATAAAACATAGCATATGATAATTTAGGAATTAATAAAAATTTACAATTAATTGCCAGAAAGTAAATCCAAGTAAAACAGGCAAATCAACTAAGTAATGGTGTAAACTGCAAGATTACTGAAAGGATTCCCAACTGTGCCATGGATTAAAAAGGAACAATGTAATCACTGAATACCTAGAGGAGTAATAAGTAACGCTGAAGCTCTGCAGAAGGATGTTTTATTAAACCCTTGACCTCTAAGAATGAGACTTCAAAAGCTGCATGGACATATTAAACCTTAAAAAGGTCTGTTCTGACTCTTCTAAGGCAGATAAAAACTCATGAGGGACACAGGCTACATAAGCAACACACAAGAAGACAGCCTGTGATTGACCTGAGAAATAACCTTCAATTGCTCCATGGGGCCCACTGACAAGCGAGTCACACTCTCTGGAGTTGAAGGTAGGGCAGCAGCAGATGAGTACAGCCCACAGACCTTTCTTTAACATCAGGGCAAGTCTAAAATGCCTGAAGATGCACATTAGAGCCCTGTAAACTACCAGCAGCCAACCTGCAGGCAGGCAGCTGTGGTGGCAGACACCTTTTTGGGTCCCTGCCAGGAATACTCTCCCTCCTAAGCACTACAGGCAGTCTTCACTAACCCCCAGACACTCCTTTGTCTCAACAGTTTGTCCAAGGAAGGTTCTGTGTTTGTTCAGGTGAGCCATCATCTCTCAGCACCGTTTTCAAAAGCTGGTATTCTCCTGAAGATTCTTAATCCCAGTACTTCAATTAGCTCTAGAAGTATCACTACTGTAAGACCATGCTTCTTTCACTCTTTGTTAATAAACTGGTAAGAAAAACAGAGCAGAGAAGGACTCAGAAACTGAGAAGAAAAGGCTGCACTTGTGACTCTGACGATGACTGATGCTCAGCTAATCCACCAACATCTGTTTAACCTAACCTCTGTAAAGTAATTTGATACTTAATAATAAAAAGCTGTCCTCAAGTACTAGTTATCATTTTACTTTTAGAATTATCAAGTTCTGACTTATTATGTTTTTTCCATATTTTTACCCATTAACAGTAATGTTTTTTCCATATTCCATTATAATGTTTTTTCCATATTTTTACCCATTCACTTACTGAAAAAATTGTGGAGGTTAAACAGGGAGCTAAATCTATGTTTGAAAGAGCACAAACCCCAGTGGATTGATTCATTTTAAAAGGACCTGAACATTTAAGAACCACATGAGATTATCCACCAGAAGCAATCTCCCTGATGTTTTGAAATATCTGCATTGCAAAACATATTTAAATCCTATTGACACTTACTTTCATGGGCGGTGGGGGAGAAGAAGCATCATGCTTTTAGATAAAGTAGAAGTAAATTTTAAATAGGAGAATTTTCCTAGTGATGTCTTCAATTATAATCTGTGATCTCAAAATATTCAAATGTGAAACAAAAAAATGTTACAAAAATGCATAATAGTCCTATAAAAATTTTAAGAAATCCCTTTAGCACAGTAGTTTCTTAAGAGATTATTGAGAAGTATGATCTCAATGACTTAGTGGTTGTGTCATGAGTGGTAGGAGTTCAAAGTGGGCATCCCTGGCTTTTCCTGTAACACAGACGAGATAAAGGATGCTACAAAAACACCCTGCCTTTGAGCTTACCATTAGAAGGAGAGGAAGTCTGTGCAGATTTGGGCCATGTGTAAAGACACTAAATCTGTGGGCAAGGACACAAAAATTCAAATCTCAATAAAGGACATCACCTGCTACCAGCAGTAGATGTAGAGGCTGAAGGAGGAAAACAGCACAAGCTCAGTGAAAATGAGATTTTCATAGCCAGGCAGGAGCCTAACTCATTGGTGACCCAATGGGTTCCATTTGGGAAAACTCTGTGGACATTCTGCCTCCCACAGAGGAAGGACACCACCATTCACTGGTTTTGGCAAGGCAGAAGTTCCCTCTTTTCTGCACCACGCTTCACCACCGGCAGCAAGTTACTACAACCCCCTTGTCACTGTCCCAAGCAGCTCTACCCAGGGAGTGCTGTGGCTTTGTTGGGATCAGTGGAGCAGTGCTGTCCTGCCCCTGTGCAAGGAAGTGGCTCCCATTGTCAGTGGGAGGCACTCAGACAGCAGCAGTTAACCTAAAATATACAAGTACAACAAACTGCTACCCACTGCCCCACTTCAAAAGGCTACTATGTGTACAAACATCATTTTGACTGTAGCATTTTCAGTTATGGAACTTGGTGCTTTCCAGAGCTGCTAATCACATGTCATTCATGTACAGAATTCTGGCAACATCAGTAGCTGATCAAAACTGACTAAAAACTGAGTACTAAAACAAGTAGGACATGGAGACAGTGCATATGAATCATCAGCAATGCAGAGATACTCAATCCCTCTGGAGAAGTTGAAAAACCTAAAATACAGATGATAAATCCCATGACTGAGGATATGAAAAGTTACCAAGAAAGACAAATGCCAGTTAGGAGGAAAAAATCTATCTCAGGATGGTTTAAAGTGATAAAGAAAGGACAGGAGGATAAAGAAGGTAAGTAAAAAGCTATTTCAAGGCAGAAAGGGCTTTTCAACAGGATAACTAGCTGACTGCTTTCGGCATCGTTCCTCACCCTTAAAGTTGGAGGCTGGTCCATCACTCACCACATAACCTGAGCAGGACAAGCCTCTCTGCTTTAACACCACAACAATTACAGCATTTTATGTGCTCCATGAGCTGCTAGGGAGTGGATTAGCTGACCTAATAAGCTCTTGCTTTGTTGAAAATAAACTGAAGCCACCGTAGGTGAGCTGCTTGCCTGTAACTCACCTATAAACAAGCAAAATCTTGTTGGCCTTGTGTGGCCTAAAGCTGTGCTTTGCTCTCCCAGCTCCTGCTGAGTGACTCTAAACTGTAGAGAGACAAATTGTGGCTGCAAAGGTCTTCAGGACCAAAGTTACCCCAGAGGGTAAGGCGAGGAAGGCGAGGAAGGCTGTGAAGCTCACTGTGGTGGCAGGATGCTTGGTACTAGATGTGTTAGTGGACACATGGAATGCACTTCCAGAGCATACTGAAGATGCTAAAGGTTTCCACCAGAAGGTTCAAGTTCATGAAAGAAAAATGTAGTAAGAATAACTAAATATGTTAAAGTGACATTTATTTCAGAAAAATAACTAGAGACAAGGAAAATACCTGACCATTTCATATCTTGTTTGTGGTCTTTCCTAGGCTTATGGCCACTGTTGGGACAAAACTGGGCTTGATGGACCTCACAAATTTAAGGCCATTTATGCTAATCTTAAGGTGTATCACACACTGTGTTTTAAAATGATCATAGAATCAGAAAATTACTTGGGCTGCAAGGGACCTCAAAAATCATCTAGTTGCAACCCCCAGTAATCAGCAAGGCCGTGTGATGTTGTCCATTAAGTATGATGGTAATGGGAAAAAAAAGAAACCAAAACACAAAACAACTCAAGCCTCCAAGCCTCACACATCCACAGCTTTGTTTCTAAAATTTGAATCTTTGCAGTTTACCCTGGAAATAAAAGATGCTGCAGCTGTTTTGCACCTCTTTAAAAACAGATTAATCAAACACAGGAGAATCAGTTAATGTCTACATTCTGGAGTAATGCCAAAGACCATCTACTGCCCAAATGCTACAGAAAACTAACATCAGCTTAGTCTTTTAGACACTGGACAAGCATTCAGGAAATCTGACACAAATTCCTTATGTTTTTCTAGTCTTCATGTGGGTTTTATGCAATTTACTCCAGTAGGAAAACCATTGGTCCTTGGGAATTCTCTCTTTAGAAATCCCACTTCCAGGGTAGGTTCTTCTCTCAACAGCAATGGCCAAGTTCACAAAGCTCAAGCTGGCACAGCATCAGCTGTATCCCAGCTGTGATGATCACTAGACCTTAAGTGTGATGTATTCCTTAAGTGTGATGTATTCCTGGAAACCAGATCACTGCAGTGATGTAATTACAGACACTGCCATAATTAATTTGGGTCAGGATTTTGTTAAGCAGGTATACTCAGGATTGTTTAAATAAACACTGTCACTGCTGAGAAAAACTATTTACTACACACCAAAGTTAAAATAGGCAGCACTGCAGATCAGCATAAATAATTATTTGGGCTTTAAGGAACATAGCAGAAACATGAAGGCGTTGGATCAAAGTAAAACATTAACACAAAGTAGATTTACAGCTAGCAATTTTACCTTCACTAATGCACTGAAATTAGGAGAACATTACATCTAATGAACTTTTAAAGACAGCAACTGTGAATAAAATTCTTTCCAGTAAGTTTCTTTAAACAAGCAAGTTGGTTTTGTTGCCGTTTGCTTTTAGTTGGCAACAAGATTGAGCTCGTTAAACATCTCAGACAAATCTTTATTGCTTACCACACCAAGAAGCCAAAAAACAAGAAATCCACCCAAACGTAGCCTGCATAGCTTTTCCTAAAGATCTTTAAAGTGCATTGATTACTGGACAACACTTACAGATTACTCCATTGGCATGCTGTTCAAATTTATTGCTCTTTGTCAATATTTTTAATATAAGATTATGATCTCTCCGTTCTTATAAAAGGGGCGACATAATTGCTCCTTCAAGTAATAGTGAGGAACCCATAATTTAGACACATTGAATCAGCACTTTGCTCCTGACTGAGTTAATACTGTATTCCATTGAGAATGAGCTGTTAACATCCTCCCTGAAAAGGGCAGTTCAGTCCTCCAGAACAGATGACATTCATTTACTGATCTGATTAGGATTACAATGGAAAACTCTTACACAGCACAGCTCTCCTTGGAGAATGTGTGTGCATGTGTGAGTCTCTTCTAATATTATATAAATATACAAATAAAAGAATATCTTGTCTGTACAACACAGAACAAGCTAAACATGACAGTTTTCATTACCTTACCTTCTGATAAGATCTCTGCACAGGATTTTTAAAGAGCTTATAGAATTGACTCTACAAAACAACTTGTTACTCCTCTACTAAAGGCCAGATGTTTATTTTGGTAATCTGTCTAGCTGCAGCCTTCCAGAAACAAAGGCTTTAATGAAAGGGAGCAGATGTCAGCCACAGCTCTATTGTTTGGACAGTACAGGACAAACTCAGGCTGATGTGATGTTTGCCATTCATGCAGCAATGGTGCCAGGGTACACAGACATCAACTGTCTAAGAACTCCCTCACCTCCAAGGCAGGGAGCCCAAATGCAGCAGGGCTTCCCTTAGACAAGCACTGAAGACCTCAAACCCAGTGCCTAGTGCCTACCGGGGGCAGAAGAGTTCAGGGGGGTAAGTGGCAGAATCCCTAAGTACTGTGGATGGTAAGGGCTATCACCTCCACCTTTTGTGCACCTTCTAGCTCACGGTGTAATTTTACAAATTGTTTGGATAAGAATATTATCAAATCAGACCACAACAGGAATTTGAGAAAGGGAGAGATGGAAATATCAGGGAGTTAACTATGGTAGTCAGCCTGCTACATGAGGTAATGACTAAAAGACACAAAATGACCATGTTGCACAGTAGCTCTGCATGCACATATTTTAACTTGGACCCAAGTGGAACAGTAGCAGAATGAATTACTTATTTCATCCTGGCTGTTCTCTGACAACAGTCATGGCCTTTTCTAGATATGGTTCCAAAATACTGCTTCATCTGTATTCTGTGCAATACTATGTGACTTCAAAGTATTACTGCCACTTATTAAGATTTCTTTGCCTTTCCTCATATATAATTTATCTTCTATTTTAGAATTTGCCTTTTAAAAAGAGTTTAGTTAAAGTAGTCCAACATCTTCAACAATAAAACCTGTTTTTTCAAGAAAGCATGGCACAATAGGAAGTTTCTGTTCCATGCAAAGGAGAATTAAGATCCCAAACAAAATTCTTAATATTTATGTCACACTTGCTGATAAGTTTTGCAGAATATCAGTGTAATAAATATAAAGATGAAAAAGAAATGTGCAGTATTTTCTACTATATCCTGTAGAAGTAACAATTCTAATTTTGCACCAGTCCCTTTTGAGTGTTCTAAAATACATAAATACCCTACATTATTATATTTAGGAAATAAAAAGTGTGCAAACAGAGTAAGGTATCTCCAGAGATGTCTTTGATGCCTATCATCTTTATGTGAAGGGATTGTTTACAAAATACCTGCTACTTCACTTTGAAACAGCTATTAATGAAGTTTATTTAGTCCAAATTAAAACTGTGGTGCTCAACAGGATTGTACTCTCTCCACTATAGGGTAAACAGCAATGCTATTATACATTACTGAAATGAGTCCTGACTTCTCTGAGGAAAACAAAATTCTTGCATTATTTTATTTTTACTTAGTTGCTGAGCTTCTATTTTTTAAGCCCTGGCACTGGGCAAGCTGGCCACTCTACACTTTGCCTCTGGTACCACATTTCCCTTTATAAAGTACTTATTACACAGAACTAAAGCTCTTTTCCTCAGGACACAGAAAAGCAATGGAGAAGTGGATGGCAAAAGCATAGGCATAGTCTGAAAGTTGTAACCAGCCCTTGTGAATGATCTGAGCAGAATCCTCCCAACATGGAGAAGATTCTTGGGCAGGGGTTGCTTTCCAACACCAGCTCTGCCTTCTGTATTCCTCATTGAGACAAAGCCTTAACCAGGAAAATAAACAGTGCACATCACTGGCCTCAAGCCACATTCAGCCTAGGGGTTGTGGGTGCCTCTGAGCCAAAGACTGCTGCAACACAACTGCAAAAGGTAATTAAGAACAATTTCACACAGAGCTTAAATTTACCATACAGAAAACTCTACTTCTGATGGCAAAAATAATTAGTCAAGAAAGTTTTAGCATCATTAACCATTAACAAATGTTACATGATCTCTGAGTAATTCACATTAACTTTTATCTAGCAAAATTATCCCTCTTCTAAAAGCAGACCGGGACCAAAAACTTGCTAAGTGAATCGGGTAAGACATCTGCAAGGGTGCAGAGAATCAAATGTAGACTTGCTGAATATCAAATTAGCCTCACAACTCCTCTAGTCCCTAAAGTAAACACACTACAGCAGGCATGCTAAGGTGAATTCTGCCACATTGCCTGAGTATCTAGAGACAGAGTTCAAGCTCTCTGTACCTGTAGGCACAGAATAATAACAAACTCTCCAATGACAGGCCAGGGCAGAAAATCTGAGGTGGCCTCTAGCCAGTTTTGTTAAATTCTCTTCTTTCTTTTATCAGAGAGCAGTTATTTAGTGGTAATGTGACACCTACAAAAAAGGAAGAAAAAGAAACATGCATGCATCTTTTCATTATCTTAAAAAAAACCAGAACAGAATGATACATAACAGTGCAAAGAAATTAGAGCTACAATAATTGTCGGTGTACTGAATCGTTTCCCAAGAACACTGCACGTCTATCAGCAGCCTATTTCATTTCTTTTTTGTCTATATGCCTTTGCTGTTTTGTTGGAGTTGACACCCATATATTACATTTCAGGGGAGGACAATAAATATCATGTATCTCTGTCTCTACTGCTGCTCACTAGGCACTCTATCAGGAATTACCATAACACTCTAAACCATATGAACAGCTTCAAAGAGGGGAAAAAAACACGAGGCAGCCTGCTATGTAAATATTTTCCCGTTGGCTCAAATTCCCACCTGGAGATAGATTTCCTTTTAATTTTTGTTGGCCTAAATTTCAGGCAATCTCCCTTCAGTGGCAGATTGCTGCATATAAAACTGTCACTGTTCAAAGTGCTAACTTGCAGCTAGCTTCACAAGAGTGCAGTTTCACTGGGAAGTGGCTATTTCCAGTCTTCTGAAAGATCCAGGAGTCACTTCTAGTCTAAGAAAAGTTGTGTACTCAGCTGTGGAGAATTCAAGAAGAGGGAGGTGTGAGGCACAGGCCTAATTTCAGACATTCAGTTTTCCAGGATTTCTGGCTTTCTGCTTAAATATCTGGGCTGCTGCAGGGCACTGCTGCCTGGGTAGAGAACCTTTATAAAGGATGTTATGTAGATACTCCCATACCCAAGAGCCATGTCACCAAAGAACCTGGAAACAAGAAACAGGCAGATCAGGCTGCCAGAACTGAAATGGCTGCAGGGGACCTGGATTGGGAATGTAAGGACAAGCTGACGACAGCTCAGTGGGCCTGTGGCACACCAGGACACCTAGGAGGAGATGCAATGTACAGACAGGCTCATGGTCAAGGGGGGGACCTGACCACTGGAGTCACTGAACAGGTTATCCATGAGTGTGAAACATCCACATGACCAAGCAAGTCAGGTGGGTAAAGCCCCTCTGCTGTGGAGAACAGTGGCTGGGAAAGACAGTATGGGATTATTTTCTTGGGTGAATATAATCTACAAATTGAGTGGATTGAGCTGTAGTGCTATAGCAGGAGCTACTAAATCTGACTGAAGATGAGCTCTGTAAGGAACTGGGCAAGACAAAACTTATTCCTGTGCCCAACAACACAACACAACACAACCTACCAGACCTGATTAAGGCTCTACTCCAAATTAACACCATTTTACTATTCTTTATGCAAAGTGCATGAGTTTTCTCCAGAAACATGCACTAGACACTAACATCTCCTCACTCTTACAGAGCACTAACTAGAGCAAGATAACTATACTAATTTCAGATTTACAATACTGCAAATTTGAAAAGAGGATCAGGTGTCTGATTTGTCTGAAAGGTAGACTCTGTTCTCACACACTACTTTATAGCAACGTCACTAAGATGAAACAACAGACGGTAAGTCATGAAAATATGAAAATTATCATATAGTTGGTACTATAACATAGCACTTAATTATCAGTAAAATTATTTGTGTTCTTGTGTGCTTGCAGCTCTTATCTTGTTCACAGGAAATAAAAATTGCTCTTGCCAAGTACTTTATTTCAAAATCTATTAGCATAACTTGTTACTGAAAAATTGGGAGTGCATCTCAATAGACTGAGAAAAGGAAGAGATAGATTAATGATTAATGATTGTATCTGCAATTACATCAACTCCGAAAAACCACAAGGTCTTGCTCACACTTCAAAACATGGAGTTTGCCTCTCAGTACCAGAATAATCCCTCCCCCTGTGGTACAAGACACTCTGTGAACCAGTAAACATTGATCATCTTTTGGCACCTTTCTCCCTTCCAACATGAGCTGTCAGATGTTCAAATGGTTGACACAAATTCATTTTGGATATTTACTGAAATCATGGAGGACAAACCTCTTCTAGCCTGCAGTTACATCCTGGAAAGTGATTATTTTAAATGGTGATGTCCTAGCCAGGAAAATCTAGTCTCAGATAAACCCCTTGTGCACATTGCTGAGGTGTTTTTTTAAGGAGAAAATAGTGAGAAAAAAATATCCCAAAACTACTAATGCTGATACTAACATATTAAAACCAGTATAGCTATGAACATAACATCGAGTCATGGACATCATATGCTCATGAACCTCTATTGAAATAACATGACAAAAATAAAAAGTGCACCTATTTTGCTTTGCACTGTCTAGCCCTCATACCTTTAGAGGAACAGCAATGGGTCTGACTAGTTTGTATTGTAAGTAAGTGTGAACTGTCAGCAACAATGCATAAAACAGCAAAAGTACATAGAAAGTCTCCTGATAAGACTGTAGAATGCAGAAAAACAGACAGAGTTTTTTAATAGATAAAACTGGATTAAAAATTGCCTGGACACAAATCAGAAATGATAAGCTACAAATTTCACTAACCCAACTAACAGAAAATTCAGTATTTTTTTTCAGTTTAAGTTACACAGTAGAGATTATGCTTTAGTTATTTATGTCAAGATAAACACATGAAAACACTCAACATGTAAATGACAGACAAGATGTGCAAGGTTTGCTGACTTCTATCTAATTGTAATATTTTATCCCCCCTTCCAGCACTGACCTCCTTTGCCTCCTGCATAATGTTTCACCTCCACTCTATTACTTAAGAACTTCATTAACTAATGCAGCAGGTTAACTCATGAATGTTGGAGATCCTGCACATGCTTTCTCCTTCATCCTAAAATATATCATTTCTTTCAAAGCATGTTTGCTCTTTAAAGATGTTCATGCAGACAGTGAAGTCTAGTAATAGGATTAACTCTGCTCAACCAAAATGGCTATCAGCTCAGCAGACAGATTAAAGAGATCATCTCACATGTTGCATGACATCTTCTGCCTTGCTAATTCCAAATAGCAACTTCTAAGACTAGGTTAAAACACTCTGTAAAAGCAATCTGAAAGGGTATGATACAACAGCTTTAAAACGTTGTGTTGCCCAGGCAAACTGCAATGACACAGAAAAATGTAAATGTCGTTATTTGTAAGTGAGGGGGTGATCCACAAGCAAGGGTAATAATCCCTTCCACGTCCCAGATACATTTCTTTGATTGACTTACCTTACCTGGAAATAAGAAGATAAGAGTTATACTGCTGAGGTAAACAAGGAAGGCCAATACAAAGCACATGGGAAGGATGTTAAATACTTTGCTTTGAGAAACCAGTTAGCTGCTGCATCATACCCAATCTCTTTGTTGCAGAGGATCCTAAATCACTTTTTATATCCTACCTGCATTAAGCAAACAATTGCACTGCAGTCAACAGGCTCTCAACAGATCTGAGCAGCACAGTTGAATCCGGAAGGGACTAAGTCAGAGCCACTTTGGATGTACATAGCAAAGGCTACTGCTTCAGCTTGCACTGGTGGATGGAGAAGCTTACACCAAAAAGCAGCCCACCCATCAACCTGTTGTCAGATTTACAGCAAACAGTGCTCATTTATCCTAAACACTCTGATTGCATAAAGACGCTCTGAGCATAAATGAAATTTACACTGTGACAGCAGCAGAGAAGGAGCTTAATTACACTAACAATAAAACTCAATCTAGCCAGTGTTCTCATTTACTGTGCCAAAGACAGACTTCCTACTGAATTTTTGTGCTTGGACTAGACCCAAGCAGCAAGAATACCACAAATTCCCAGCTTACAGTGTTCTCACCAGGCACTTTACCATCAACAGGTTGTATGTGAAGGTTGTGACATTTCTGATTTTTACATTCCTGGAGGAATCCCCTTGACAGCCCTAGGATTTACAGAAAAATGACCTCAATTTTCCCTGTATGATCATTACCTGATCCTATTGCCCCACTAATTCAGATTCTACTAGAGAAAACTAAACAGCAAGTCCCATGTTTAAATGGCCACCCGAGCGTACTAATATATTGTATATAATGTACTAATATATTGTATGTAACATAATGTGTATACACTAATACATTAAGAAGCACAACAGCTGCTTACCCCACAGTACCGATCATCACTGAATATCTGTGGTGGCAGTGGATTGCCTTGTGCAGGCTGCCTGTCCTCAGGAATATTTTTATACATCCATTGTCTCTTCTCCTCTGACATGGTGATATCTACTTCTTCGAACTCTATGCGGTTGGCTTCCAGAAACCTCACCACATCCTGCTGCCTCTTCTTTATCTAGATGGAAGAAGGAAAATTTAAAAACCCAGAGTCAGAGCAAGTTCTCCATAACACAGACATGCTTAAAAATCTGAGAACATTCCTCCTCTCCCCTCCCACTTTCATAGGATGGAAAGTCACAAACTCGGAAAGACAAAGGAGAATTATTTTTTTTTCAGTTTTAAATTCATAAAAGTTAAGCATTTCTGTTCCCTTATATGTTGGCAAAGGTTATACTTCTTCACCTCACTTGTATAAGACTGTCTGTTTAATTCAGCTTTGGTAATTTCAGCCTTTACTCTCTAAAGATATTTTTAAAAAGCAAACTGTAAGGGTCTCTTCAGAAGCACAAGTAAAAAGAGGCAGTTGGTTTTCAAAGACATTAGGGGCTAAATTTTTAAAGTATACAGGCACCTAAAAATGCAAGGTAAATAACCTGGCAAGTCTCAGAAGAATTTACTCCTCAAAGTGTTCATTGAGATGAACATGCCAGTACATCTGAAAAAAACCCATCCCAGCTACACACATTTTTGTTTTTCTAGACACCTACACATTTTTTAAAATATAGCTCAACAGTTTCCTGAGCAAGGGAATAGTTGAATATTTAGCTAAGAGTGTCTGCCAGCATAATACACATGCCTGAAAGTAAGCATGATGTCATCTCTTGAAAGTGAACTTTTTTGTAAAAAAAAAAAAGCGCACATGAGGTTTGTATTAAATGTATTAG
Organism: Geospiza fortis; assembly: GCF_000277835.1. Taxonomy (NCBI): domain Eukaryota; kingdom Metazoa; phylum Chordata; class Aves; order Passeriformes; family Thraupidae; genus Geospiza; species Geospiza fortis. Next base: position 3,141,765 of record NW_005054328.1, on the reverse strand, counting down.
GTTTCTGCCCCTCAAAGAGATTATCATCTTTATACAAAGGGGCAGAACACTGGCAGTTTTTATCCACACTGGTTGGACCCAATGATCTCAGAAGTCTTTTCCAACCTTAACAACTCTATATTAAGATCAGCATTTAAGATCTCGCTGGGCTTCAAGATGATACACTCAGGTAAAGACAACCTCTGCCTCAAACAGGACTTGATATCAAGACAGTAACCTTTGAAATGAAAGTCTGTGTACTTTTTGCATCAACCTAATAAAATTAACACTTTCAGAAAGTAACTATAAATTATGTGCCATATTTTTTACAGCTATCATCGCAGTGTTATGTGAAAAAAAAATCAGCTTTAATAATTTTACAGTATTCCTGGAGTGTCATATCCATGCAGTTGCTGGCTGGCATAAAGCCCAGGTGGATGAATCATGCCTGTGGGTATCATACGACCTAGATACTATTTGGAAATCAGAGGATTTTCAAAATGCATGTGCTAGTTGCTCCTGTCACACAAGCAAGGATACCAATCTAAATGCACCACAAAAATACATAATTTTTGAAGCAATACTGATGGAATTCTTATTTCCTTTAAATAAGGCAGCCATCCCAAGAAACTACAAATACAAAGCTTTGAAACTATCACTGTCTTTCTTAAGAAGTGGATTGCACAGTAAATTTGTGTCACGGTATCTCATTCTTTTTCCTTTATTTGCACACACTGGTACAGTTTATTAGGCATATGTGAAAGAATCACTTTTTCATAGAGAAGGCAGCTCCTAAACTTGCATGCAATTAATGCATTATCAACAACAGCAAAATTACTGCATCATCATCACTGGTGGTACCAAAGGCAACATGCCTTTTACTACATCCCTGAAAACTCGAAGTGTAGAAGTGGAAGACAAAAACATTTTCCTCTGTCTTTCAACAAGAAGCTGCAAAAGAACACAAAAGAGGCAGAGACAGAGATATTCTTAACACAAATATTAAATATCTGATTAAAAATAAAAGAGATGTCTAAAATTGTATGTGGGAGAGGTCACTTCCTTATGGCGACGTGCTACCAAAACTCACCTGAAATCCCTCCTGCACTGGTCAGAGCAGTGAGCAAACTCCAGAGTGGCTGGGCCAGCCCTCTGGCCCCAAGGGCAACTGGCATCCTTCAGCCGAAGCTATTAAACCTTCAGCCTCCCAAAGCTGCTGCTTGCAAACTGCACACTGGGAATGATCCCTGGCATGCTGTAACATTTAAATCATGGCCATGGGCTGCTTGTGAGACTCTAAGTTAGCCTTGGCCAAAGCTGACTGTGCCAGCAACCATTCTTCAAACAGTTCCAGAGTACCAGAGTGCTCCATTCTCAGAGCCAGGACATGCACCAGTACAGGTGTATCCACAAGGATCCATTTTCATCCACTCTCTCCCTGTAAACTGAGCAACTTAGATTTAGTCTGATCCCTATCATTTTACAGTTCACACCATTAGAATTCTTCCATAAGCACAAAATTCCTAATGCCTCATTTTATTTTTATAAAACTAATTAAGATGTTGAAGCAAAGTAAATTGGGGTTTTTGGTTTTTTTAAGCCATAAGCTTTACGACTCTCCATATGACATCTGTATGAGTTATCAGCTGTGGATGTACCAGCTGCATAAACCTAAACAAAATAGCCTGAAAATTTCAAGCCAAAAACCTAGCATTTTCTCCTCCCCAATTTATTTGATTCAGGCCTATAAACTGAAACAAGAGCATTAGTTGTATTTAAAATCCTATTAAATTATGCCTTGTTGTTTAAGAGGGATGCTCAGAGCATCTGTCACAACAGAAGCCAGCTGATTATTCCCCAAGAAAACCACAGGACCTTTGTCTCTGTCTACCACTGGATCTGTGCCTCAGAAGTGCGTCAGCCTCACAGTCCTGCCTGCAGCTCTCATCTGGGCTCCCCCAGAGCCCTAAAAGCTGCCAGAGTTTGCAACACAGAGCAAAGGCAGCACAGCACAGGAGCAGTGTCAGTCCCTGCTTCCTCACCAGCCTGCCCTGCCAGGAGCCCAGTGGAGAAAAATACATCCTCATTTGACAAACTACAGAGGTGGATAATAATCTCTGTAAAATCTCTTGCTGCTACCAAGGTTTCTTGCATTTGATGCACCTGAAAGAAACCTGGAAAAAGAAATCCCATTGTCAGAGGTACCATGTTCAGAAAAATTTGGTTTGTGGCTATTCATACACCAGTTTGGGAAAGTGTTTGTAGTCTCATACAACAGACTACTTCAGCATCAATATATTTTGGGTTTAATACATTTCAGCACACCAGAAGACACTGCAAAATACACATTCAAAACATATATCCACTGTGAAGGTTCAGAGGGAAGTCTTTATGCAATATGATCCTAATCTAAATGCAGTGAGAAAACTTTGATGGAGTTAATGGTCTGCTATTATAATCCAACGTTTGCCTCCCCTATTTTTAGGAGGGTAATTCTTTTCTGAACATCATTTATCTGGGTTTGGTTTTAATGTTAATCTATATTTCTATTCACAAAACTAAGACAGGAAAAAATCCCCAGAGACAACTCAATTCTATCCTTGTCTTCAGAGCTGGTATCTTTATTAGGATTAAAAAGCAGCAAAAATAGGATGTCCATTGTGATACATAAAACTGCTAAAATGAGCTAATCACTTGATCAGTAACCCGATTTATAAAGGAAGTCTATTGTAACTAAAGTATTCTGTCTTTCTGTCCTAGTTTTCATTTCTTTATACTGATTTGCAACAGGTAACAGGAGGATACATCTTCAAACTGCTTTGGAGAAATATTTCAAAGACACACTCAGGCCAGTCCAGGTGGGACCACTGGGATTATCTGTTCTGACTTTCAGCATCCCTGACTTAATTCCTCTTACAAGTAAAGGGTTTCTTCAGACTTCTTTTCCCCTCTAAGCTCCATTCTTGAACTGATAATAACAGAGAGCTGGTCTTTGCAATTTGTTTCCACAATTAATTGACTGTGTTTACTTGAAATATTTGCTTGCTTCTGTTCAGAATCTACCTCACTTCAGCCACCTCACTTTTCACATCTTTGCCCAAACTAAAAATGGTTCTGTTCTAAGATTTCTGTTTCCCACACAACTAATATCAGATCTCCCAGCTAAGCTGAACACTGATCTCTGCTAGTATTGCTCATTCAGTAGCAGAATGAGAAAATGAGGATGTTACCATTATAAATCATGTCCAGGTTGGAGCAGAAGTTTAGAACAATCAGATTATGTCCTCTATCCAAAGTTCCCTGGAAGCTTCTCATCACTTCCAACAAGTAAAAGTTTCCTTCTTTTTTGCCCCATCTGTGCTTCCTGAACCTGTTTTCAGAAGTTCTCCTGTCCTAGAAAGGCTTCCCTACTGATAGCTGCTGAACCAGAGGAGCATGTGGTCTCTCCATCACTAAAATCAGCTGGACCTCATCATTCTATACTATTTTAACCAAGATATTCAATACCTTGCAAAAATCTTAGTAGTCCAGGATTTATCTAACTCAGATAAGATAAATGAATATTACTTCTACTCTACTATATGCAAGAGGACTCAAGCCACAATACTAACAGGAAGTGTGCCATGATGAAAGAGAACTTCTCTGCCTTTTTTCATTAGCCCAGTTAATACAAATGGGGCAAAGCAGACCCACTTTCAGTTTCAAATTTCTTCACAGCATCAATAGGAGGAATGTTGCTGAGTGTCTGGTTCTCACAAAGTGGATGTGGAAGCTTGGTTTTCTGCTGCAGACTCTACGCCCCCACCTTCTGGAGATAAGGTGCTCCCTGGGTTACTGTCCTCCTGCCTGCAAGCGGAGGGAATGACAGCAGGTACCTTCCATGAATTGGCTGGTGCAGCACTGTTTTACAGTCTCATCCTCTTGGAATTGAAGGAACTGACAGCCTAGCCTGAACTGTCCACTCCTTTCAGACAGATCCCAAGAACAAATGACCATCTTTCTAACACAAAATCCCACCCCAAAAAATATTCAGACCACACATGGTGAGTGAGAACAAAACCTTATCAGGTTATCTTCTAAACTGGCTTGTCAAACCACAAGCACATTTTAGAAGCCTGACATTGAAAAAACAAAAACTGAATGCATGTCTAAGTTCATCTCAAATACTTATTTTACAGCCTGGCATACCTGTGCCTCTAAGGACAGAGATGGTCCTGCTAGCTTTCTTCCCTCTTTTTAAATTTGGTTACTCTTTCCACATACCTGCCCTCACTCCAGAACTGTATCAGCCACATTATCCACCCACTGACTCAGCCAAAAACTGAATGTATTGCATTTGGCAGGGGCACCTTTATGGCGCAGTTTGATGATACAACTCAGCAGATCTCACTGCTGGCTGTCACTGAGATGACACAATGTTCCTCCCTCCTGCCAAGTAGCTCCTGCGGCTTTCCTCACACAAGCATAATGCAGGAACCAGGGGAACAAGGGAAGGAGCATCAATAACATCAGCACCACAATCTCATCAGTTTATATCAGGAACAAAACTGCATCCTAAGAAAATGGCTCAGCCATGGCTAAAGGTACAGGTATCTGAAACATGAACTGCAGAAGCAGCATCTGTGTTACATAAACACAAGCTCAACTCACTCCTACAACTGTAAATATTATATGTGATCCTCTGCCTTTACAAGTCATGCAACCATACCCAAAGGGACTGTTGCAGTGTGAAATGCAGATGTAATATAGCTAGTGCAGAGGATTACTTATCTTCACTTCTCACAGATGTGGCTAACATATACTCACTCACAGATAATAAAGAAATATTATGCTCTAACAAACCAATACAAGACCTCAACACATTAAAGGAACAGAATTATAAACTGTGTTGAAGCATCCTCTTCTTATGTTTCCACTATGTTTCTGCTCCAATAAAGAAGCAATAAAAAGCTATTCCACACATTCATAAGCTTGAAATGCAAATCCTCATGGTCCTTTTACATTTGAGACCTGTAGTGACAGAGATCTGCCAAATTTCTATTTTCTTTGCCTGACTTAGGAAAGGAGAGCTTAACTGACCCCTGGAAATTTTTATTGCAGGGAAATGGCAGCACTGTGACAGAACTTTACAAAGGTTTATATGACTACTTCATTGTTCTTGGCAGGAGAATACAACTCAGCTACGTACATATGAAAAAAGGATGAGAAGCTGTAATGAAGAGAAGAAGGTTAACAGAGAAAAAAAAATTAAAATTAAAATAAACAAAAATCAGCCTTGCATAACTATTTCCAAAAGTAAAGTGAGTGGCTCTCCACCATAGCAAATGCTGCATTGCATCTGACAGAAGGAAAACACTGTCTTCTCATAACAGACCTCCAAATAGCACCTGAATGCTTCATCCTCAAAAAAATAAATGTTTCAATATCCTAAAAACTAACCACAGAACTTTTCAACCTGAAGAGGAACAGAACAGTGTGTGAACAGAGGCCACATGTAGCCAGCACTGCGCTGGTCTCCTGCTAGCAGCAGCCTTCCGCTTGCACGCAGAGACATAATTAAGGACACACAACATGAAACACTATTAAACTGGGAGGGCAATCTGCTCAGCCTTATGCAAAATTAGTCCGCAGGTCCCTGGGTGCTGCTGAGATACTGCTTAGCCAAGGACTCTGCACACCTTTGCCTCTGTGCAATGTTTGTATGGTAACTTCGAAAAGAACCCTCTATTTAAGAAATGCAATTAAAATTTGAGACAGGTTTGGTTTTTAAGAGATTCTTAATCACAAGCAGTCAGCAAATAAAAATATTTTCTATAGAGGTACAAAGACAGTTAAACTGCTCCATGCCCAATGCCTGCTAGCTTCATATTTTCCTAGCCAGATGTTGCATGCTGATAAATGCATTTAATTCTATTTCTCTCCGCACACATATATCTATCACAAGGTGAGGGGAAAAGTTTATTTTTTAAGGCAGTTTGTCTGAAATCATTGCTCTCTGTGCAAGTAACAGAGTAACATTCTGAAACACAAAGGGGTCTTTAGCAAGTATAAATATAACTATCATAGCTAAAAACAAGAGATGATGGGAATTTGCTCATGGGTTTACTAGGTATTGTTTCAATAAGCACAAAGCAAAAAGGAGAGACAAAAATGGAAGAAACAGAAAAAGGGGAAACACCAAGAACAGAAAAAGACAACATTCTATAGAAAAATCACCTAGAGACAGTGCCACACAGGGTGCCTTTGAGATGTGTGCAGCTGGAAAGCCTCTGAAGTCATACCCAAGTCTACTTCTTTTGAATTCTTCAGTATTTTGGGAAACAAGACTTCCCACCGATGTACACAAATAAAGTAAGTGATTCTATAATTTTCTTCTTGCAGTAGGAACAATGTGTTCTTACAGTGTTGAAAATCAATTTACACAGGAGTCTCTGATGGACTGTAGGAAAACGGATGCTATACACCCCAAAATTTGGCTCATTGCTTCCTCATCAAAAGAATAAGAATGCCATTGATGCTGAATCTACCAATTAATGGTGTGAATTTTCTTCTATTGCATCAGTGTGAAACTAAAAAATACAGCATTGCTGTGGAAATAAAAAAAGGCTAAAACAAGGTGAAACTTGGAAGATTGCACAACAGGAATTGAACCAGAACCTGGAAGTCTCACTGAGGGTACAGGCAGCTCCAAATTAGTGAGACAGACTAAGAGCCAAAGGACTCCATGCAGACTGAGTAATGCAGCCAGAAGATTCCCTGCCCAGCCTGGCAAGCAGCAGGTGACTGCCAGATTAAAGGTCAGGATGCCAAGCTGGTTCCTCCAGTAGGGGAGCTTGCAAAACCTGCTGCCAGTTTAGATTATAACCCAAAAGAAGAATCTGTGGAATTACACTATCTCGAAAACATTTCTATTTGACAAAATGCATGCTTGACACGGTATTTTTGCTACAGATACAGGATGTTTCCTAGTCACGGGTATTTTCTTTTGAGGACACTGGGAAAGTATGTTGGTTCTTCAATGGTTCTTCACCTCTAACTAAAACAGAGGGCAGGTTACCAGAGCTTGCCCATTACTTCATCTGATTTTAAAAATGTCTCAGCCAACAGTGAGACAAAAAATCGAAATTACTACAATTAGGGGTTAGGATCTTTTTTTTTCTTTTCAACAAAGTGAGGATCTTAGTGGCTAGCACAAGAGATAGGAGAAACTTCAACCAGTTTGGAAGAGCTCAGGGATTCATAAAACATATTCTCTGCTATCAAGAACTTCTCCTGGTGGAACCATCCTGCAGGGCTAGACTATTGCTTCAAAAGGCTAACAATTCAAATCTTAGCTGGCAGCTAACTTCTTTCAATAGACAGATGTTTTTGTTTGCAATTTACCATATGTTTCAGTAGTTCAAGAGCATGGTTAAAAAGAAAGTGTTATTTTCATGCATTTTTCCAGCAGAAACCTTTCAAAGATGCCAGAGAATAATTTAAATCTCCTGTTTGGTATTCTACATTTAATTTCTCCTCATACTGCTCCATTTTGTCAAAGTGGCATATTTATAGCAAGTATTTTGCATCACGAAAGAAACCCTTTCAACAAGCAACATCTATCTTCCTTTTCAAAATACATACACATAAATACAAGTATAATAACTGCAACCCATATTATTTCAACTACTTTTCAGTACCTACTAACTAAATGCAAGTTGTTCTCTGATCTCCATGCTATATTACATTTATTCATGTTTATTTCTTATTTGATTCTGAGGAATATACTTTGCTCCCCAGCAAAATTCCAGTTCAGCAAGGTAGGTGAGAACTGTCAAGTCTAAACTATTGGAAACTCAGTCCTGCATTCATGAACAGAAAGTTGATCTTTCAGTCTCACAGTTCTGCAGAGTAAAGAGAGCAAGGAATAGTTTGGTATCCTGCACATGGGAGTCCAAAACTGCTACAGCTAAAAATCTGCAGGGATTAAGAGATGTTGCTTTGTTGTGTGCATCAGCTTGCTTGGTAGAATTATGATTTTGGGAAGTAAAACATGATTAATCCATTTTGTTTCTTTATTTTCCTAAAACATTAAATATTTAGTAATTGATTAAAGTTCACTGAAATAGCTTTATAAGCAGGTTTTGGAAAGTAAGCAAATGCTCTAATATTCAGCTGTGCCCTGGCAGCCAAGAGGGCAACTCACAGCCTTGGGTTCACCAGGCACAGCATCACCAGCTGATCCAGAGGGGGGATTATCCCACTGCATCCAGCCTTGGTGCTGCCTCACCTCGAGTACCATGAGCAGTTCTGGGCCCCACAGTTTAGGAACAATGTGAAGGTCCTTAAATGCATCCAGAGGAAGGCAGCAAAGCTGGAGGTGGGGCTGGAAGGAAAGTCCTGTAAAGAGCACCTGAGGGCCCTGGGCTTGTCTAGTCTGGAGAAAGGGAGGCTGAGGGGTGATTTCATGGCTCCCTACAGTTTGCTGAGGAGAGGAACTGGAATGGGAGGCGCTGATCCCTTCTCCCTGGTATCCAGTGATGGGATGTGTAATACTTTTGTCAGGGAAGGTTCAGACTTGTCATAAGGAAGCTTTTCTTCACAGGTAGTCACAAAGTGGAGCAGGCTTCCTAGCTTGCAATTGTTTAAGACACATTTAGACAATGCCATTAATAACATGCTTTAATTAACTTCTGGTGAGCCCTGATGTGGCCAAGCAGTTGGATTAGATGATCACTGTAGGTTACTTCCAACTGAAATATTCCACTCTACTCTAAATTCTGTGAAGAAAAATAAAAGTTTAAAAACAAAAAATCCCCCTAACAAGAGATTCACACATATTTCCTATTATGTAACATGTTTACCACCTGAACTTTTAAGATGAAAACAAAGAACTGATTTTTTTTTGTGATGAGGTGAGTCAGCAGAACACAGAAAGTGTTCGAACTAGTTCTCTGTATTTATCAGTCACGTTGTTTTGTCACAATGAATAAAGCAGTCCCAGCTGTATTTTCTGTATTTATTGCAAATGAGATATAAAAGAAAATTTTCAGCACTAAAAAAGTAGGTCATGTTTCTTCCTTCTCATTAGCTTTAAGCAGCAAAACCCAGTGGCATAGGAATATTTATCTACCAGAATGGATAAAAACACCTAGCAGTGTGTTACCAGGAGATGTAACAAGCAATTAGCCTGGTTTCATCTGGGTGGGGTCTTAGTTCTGTCAGCTCAAGATATAAATTCTGGCCACCTCCTGCCATAAGCATGAGTTGCACCCTTTAGATTTTGTCACTTAGGACCCACAGCCCAACACCCAGGTACACCCAAGTGCAGCTCCAGCTACTTCTGAAACCAGAGCCAGTGGATGCAGAATGTGGATCCATAAGATGCCACGTGCAGCAGTCTCCAGACAGCAAGGCAGAGGGCTCAAGGCACAGCAAGGCAAGCTTGAGGACTGCAGCACTGTCTAGCCCAGCAGTGGCATGCTGGGTTTAATGCAAAATCCTGTTCCTACATAAACAAGGTCACAGCCATATTATTCTCATACAGGTACTAATCCTCCTCCATGAATCTGGGGGAATGATAAGTGCCCTTGACTACTTGGAAAAAACATCTAGCCTTTCCTTGAGAAGGATTATGTTTGCATTTATTTGTTCTCTCACCTTAAAGGAGCAGAGATACTATGATTCCAACATGCTCCCAAGAATTTCAAACACAAGTTTGTGAAACAAACTTGTCAATGCTTCTGCTGTTTTCCCCTGACAGTTACTATCCGCACAGCACAGATGTGTCATTCTGCCAGCTACAGATATACACACCCCTGACAATGCACTTTAAAAAACCAGCAGTAACAGCAGTGCAAGTCATCCAGATTTCATTGTGCTACGTTTTTGCAGATATTTACAGGTTTTCTCAGCACTATATGAAACTGCAACAGAAAAATGCATTGTGGCTCAAGACAAATGTCATATTTCAGACAAAATTGGACTGTATTACTGCAACATTTTCTCATGTTTTTGTACGACTAGGAGGATGGATTTTTCTAAACCAGGGCTGACTGCCACTGCTATTATTCAGATCAGTAACAAAATTATCTTTCACTCAACTGAGCAGAACAAGGTTTCTAACCTTATTAATAAATGTCAACATTATTCCTCTTTCAACAAATGCAACTATTATCTGTGTAGCTTTCGTGGCTTTGCAGCTCTGTATCTGTAAATTCTTTTTTCTTTTATACTTCTGCAGACCCATTTCTTAGTGACAAGGTGTATCCCCCTGTCAGCAGCACATCACAGCAGCCATCTGATTATTATCCCATAAACTGCAGACACATCTCCTGTAAGGTCAAGAGGAGTCACCTCCACATAGCCAAAGGTATTGCTGAATACCATGCTGCATAAGCCCACTGACTTCCAGACTTCCCTGGGGCCTGATGCTGGGAATCTTCACTAGAAAACAGACCTTGCTGCAGGCAAGCCAGTTTGATTGAGCAGGAAGGGACTGCTTGCACATCAGGGCCTTCATAGCAGCTGTCTTCTTTGATCAAAGACTAGTTTTGTATCTCTTTTCTAACTATTTTTAGCTTCCTAGCTGGTTCCTACTGAAGAATGTGATGGTATCTACACCCTTCAAATGCCACTCCTGTCTCTGTTTCTACATAAACCTATCAGATCACTCAATTAGAGATGTTTCAGAAAGACTATCTGACCTTAGGAGATGCAGATCCAGATCAAAGGTTTAAAGCATACTTGAATTGCATTTCTTTAGATTGGACAGGGATGATAATTTCACTAACCCTGCAGCAATTTAATGACAGGCTTCAATTGCTGATGCTCTATTGTTCATCAGATCAAAGGCATCTTCCTTTCAAATGAAGGCACACAAAACCTCACTTGATTTTCTCTGAAAAACACAGATTAATAAACCAGTCTTTAATTGATTTGTAATGTTACTACTAAATTGTCCCAAATAATCATGCATAAATGTTTTAATAGCACTGATAATACCCAATATCATCCTCTGCAGCATATGGAAATGCCAGGAAACAAAACAAACTTGTGAAAGTTTTAAAAGAATTTCCACTGTTACATTCTGATGAATTTTTTTCTGAGTCACTTTTTCTTGCTTCAAGTGGGACTTACCCAGTGAATTCAGAGGACCTGTGCTACACAGACTGGTGAAAAGAATCCCAACAGGCCATTGTCTCCCAACATATGAAGGTAAACAATATTCTGCCCTTTTGTAACAGCATAAAAATCTAAAAGCCAATGGGAAAGTATGTTAGCATGTGTGAATGGAACATAGCCAATCATGTTTTGATTTGCATTTAATATGAAGTACAGGTTCATGGTTTCAGGCCTCTTCTCACAAACAAAAGCTCTGAGGGTAACACTGCTGGCAGAGTTTGCAACAGAACAGTCCCATGAAATGGGACATTCAGAAAGCCAGAAACTGTGAGTGCAGGGCTTTGCCACAAGCAGAAGCTTGCCATAAGCTATCACTACCCCTGCGACAGGGGCACAACTAGCCATGGCCTGGTGCTGCAGATGCTGGGCTCCATGGACCAATGCATCACTCGGCCACATCAGCATCCACGAAGGCAAATGCTCAGCTGTGATGGAGGAGGCCAGAACACAGCCAGGTGTTCAGCCTAAGAACTCTGAAATAGGCAGAGAGCAACTGGCCAGAACACAGCCAGGTGTTCAGCCCAAAAGCTCTGAAACAGGCAGAGAGCAACTTTGAGGTTATCAGCACTAAGGTCTTCCAATGCCCTTGTCATCCCTGTCCAAACTGTCAGATAAAAATCTTTGTACCATTTTTACACCCATGTTACCTTTTTCCTAGGCAGGAAGGGAACTATTTTATTCCACTGTATGTCCCCATTAGCCAGCACAATCATACTGGTGTGTATCTTATATTGGTATAACTATTCTGATATTCTGCAAACAACTAATTAGCTAAAGTAAGATACACAAATAAAGCTCTCAAGCACAGACCAGACACATGGAATAACATAGAATACTAGAGATAGGTGAGCAAGCACCATGATTTTTGCTCTCTAGCTTACACTGAAGATAGACATCCACAGCTGCAATAAAGGAGCAAGCACTTTTGACACGGCCCTTACAGATGCTGACATATTTTGAGCATCCTAAAGGCATCAGGACTTTATTTGTCTGCTGGAAATGCTAAAATCAGTGGCTTATTTTTACTGAGGGATAATTAGCATCTATCAGTTATTCAAAGGTTCAAGTATGTATACATATATATATACATACAAATATATATACACATACATATATATATGTATGGATATTTGTATCTCTCCATATATATGTGTGCATGCAAAAGTACATGTCTACATATGCATACTGAAACAAAATACAAGTTTATACATATGCAAATGTCACTCCCAGGCATTAACTTCTGCAAGTTTATTCCTTGCAGTACAAACACCTTGTGTTTTCCCATTTTGTCTTAGTAGGATTGATGGGTGTTAGCTATCCAGGGATAGAACAGCAAAACCAACAATAACAAATCCTGGAACTCTTAACTGTGAAGACAAGGTCTGTCCTACCCAAGGCAGATGGGCAGCAACAGAAGAGCACACTGTCACTGATGATTCACTTGACTCCCTGAACAACCTGCATCTCCTAAGAGCTTCCCTTCAGAAATCAGCTAGCAAGACAGTTACTCCCTTTTCTTTGTACCAAATTCAATTACAGCGAAGTACAATATTAAATTTAGACTAAATAAGCTTGTTTACTGATGTAAATCGAATTGATTTTCCCTTCCCCCACTAATGAGATAGAAATAACTTGTTTTGAGTAGGTTCCTCATCACTGTAGCTCTTATGACCACAAAAGGAGGATACCCACATGCCTTAGACTCAGCCCTTTCAGAATGGCGGTAAATATCTTACAGTAAAGCAGCACACCTGAGTGGAAAGACTGCCACAGCTTTGAACAGAAGAATTAAAATATTTCCCCCCAAATACTTCACAGATGAAGGTCTACAGCCCACATAAGACAAGAAAGGAAGGTTTGTGTCCTTGTTCTCTTGCAATAAGACCAACTATGTTAAAGGAATTGCCTATACAGTATTTGTATCTCAGTCACTGCTTCTGCTCAGTCACTAACAACTTTGAGTCATCCCTTGAAAGATCAGGTCACCCTTTGCTCACCTGCATGAGACACACTGAAATCTGATGCTTTCAGAAATTACAGGCAACAGTGACTTAGGTCTCTGAATTGAGTCCATTTACCCACCCAACAGGTGTCAACTAAACAACAAACCAACCCAAGAGAGAAGATTATGGAAACAACATCTTAGCTACTGAGGGATTCAGAAGCTCTTCTGAGCTTTGGCAGCTACCTGCAGACCAATTTCATTGACAGTCACAGGTGAGAAACACTACCACCACCTCTACATTTACCCTCATCTTGCCAAGGAAGAAAATTTGCCAGCTTAAGGGACTTGTGAAATGGTAACTATCTTCTGGAAAACATTAAAAATTAAGCTGTTAAAAAACACTGACATACTTGAACATGGTCATGTTTTTTTGGATACAGCAGATTTCAACTAGGAATAGATTCCATGGAGTCCTGTGTTCATTACTCCTCTTAGCAAGCTTCCACACTATAAGGAAAACAATGACTGCAGCATTTCCTTTTGGACAGACACCCCTAGGGGGCCAACACTTGAGGTGTAGGTGAGGAAGCTGTTGCCCTTATGGTACTTGCTAGCAAAGAGATACACTCTAGGTTACCAGCTCAGTGACAATTTTCTATCTTCAAGTTGCACTCAGATCGATAAACCTAAAAGTGATACTGATATTATACAATTAAGAACTTCCTTAAATGCTATTTATCCACAACTCCCAATTTCTGAACATTCCTAAGTAACTTGTACTAATAAATTGCATGCAAGTTAGCTTTTACTTCAATATTCTTTTTCATTTCTTATAAAATTCAGTTATATGCAATATCCAGCAATCACTAGCACTATGACCAGAATTAGAAAAAATAATTTCTAGACTTTAACTATCTGGGTGGAAGATTAGGAAGAACAGGTTACCATCAGTGAAGTATGTCCATCTGGGGGCTTGGACTCTATAGAAAAACAAAGGGGAAAAGTCTTCATAATCTCAGTCAGAACAATACCTCCTTTGAAGTTTTATTACAGCTGATTGTAATCAAAGTTCAGTAAGAAACTTTCTGCACATGACACTGTGTAGTCCAAAGTGTGTTCTTTAAAGCAGCATTATTTCTGACATGATCTATCTGCCAAGAAGAAGTGTAAATATTTGGAAAGCACTAGAGCATACAGGAATGGTGCAACAGTTAGGTACTAAATACCATACACAAATTCAGCCTGCATCCTTGTGACTAGGGTTCACACTCAGCTCCCTCCTGAACACATTCCTTAAGTGATCTGAACTGCTGTTCACAGGCTCACAGCTCTCTCCATCACAAGGCAGGAGAATGGAACTAGAGTTTAGACTTATTTGGAATACAGACCTGAAACCTAGATGCAAACAATGAGTCCTTTAGGTGGAAACCAGCTAAAGCCTTCACCATTGACCTCCCTGCCTCACAGAATTCACAGTCATGAGTGAAGCTCACAGGCTCTCTCTGCCACAGCCCTGCAAAACAGGACTGACAGAAACCAGCAAAAATTAATATGAGTCACCTGACCTGATAATAAGAAACTTGAGGAAGAATGAAGTCAAGGGATTAGATCCAGAAAGTCCCCACATCTCTCCTATGCACCTAATATAATTGCTAATATCCAAGATGTGTCCAGTGACTGAGCAAGGATCCAGCTTTTTTCTTGCAGTATCACTGCTGTGGTTACAGCAGTGCTCTGTAGGTGCACAGCCACAAGCACCACCACCTTGAAAGGTGAAGTGACACAGTACGATGTTCATGTGGGATTCATAAATCAGGCTTTGAGGATCCAAACCATGCTGAGGCGTTTCCTCAGCATGCTGACAGATGTAGACAACACTGTGATTAAGCACTTAAAATACTACTATTTCTCATGTAAATATTGCAGGATCACTTCCAACTGGAAAGACTATTGTCTCATTTCTGAAAAGCAAGCTTACCTGCTGCTCTGATCTGACTTCACAAAATCCAAATATTAAAAAAAATCATGATAATATTTAACATTTACAACACATTATTGTTTAGTTGAACTTGCATAAATCACATGCAACAAGTTGTAAATCCCTCCAAATGACCACCATAACTAATACCGTTTTCTCAAAAGGCACTTGTATCGCTCAAAAAAAATCACTTTCAGTTTTGACGGTTGTGCTTTTGGGGTAAAGAGAGGCAAAGAAAAAGAAAGTTAAGATGGTGGATATTCTAGAAGTGACATATTCTAAGTTAACTTATCTCACAACTCCAACAAGAAGCACAATCTTCCTGATAAGTGCTAAGAGAAATGTTGAGTTACAATGACTTTTTACAAACAAGGGTGGAGTTGAAATTCATCATCCATCGGAAACCAGCTTAGCCTTAAGAATGCTAGCACAGTATTTGTCTCCACTACATTACCCAACAACAAGTGAACCAAACAAACATGACTATAATTATTCTGACATTCCAAAGTTTTATAATGTGATTTAAAGTCATTCCAGGAAACAAAAAATCCAACTCACTTGACCTCCATAATACGCTTAATCAAAAAGTGAGTGTTAGTCTCACACAGCCAATATTTGCTATAGAAACAATTTAACAATAACTGCACCTATCTTATCGAGCTTCCTAGTAAAAAATCCATAATCCTCTTCAGTTGCAAGAGTCAAAGTCCAAGTATTTAAAATAGTCTGTTCTTTTCAGGTTGTTGCTGTTCCTCCCCAAACTCTCCTGTCCTCCCAAACATTCCTCCTGAAGAATATGGCTGAGCAGCACTTATCTTTGTGAACTAAAAGGAATTCGTTTCAGTGACCTGTTTTTCTCATCTTGTGAACACACAAAAATTTCAATAGAAAATTGTTTCACATATCTCACTAGTCAAAGCAGATTGTACCTGCTGTGCCATTATTTCACTAATTTCCCTATATTATCTGTTCAGCTCAACAGATGAAGCTTCAAAAAATTAATACCACAAAGGAGAAAGTACAATTGAGGCAGCTGTTTGAAGGTTCTCCATTATTTAACAGCTCTTCAGTGATATTCCCCTTACCTGATCTTCAGCCCTCTAACTGCAAGACTGAAGTCTTCTCTGGTTTGGCATTTCTAGATAACTGCAGGAATTACAAACTTAAAGTTTGTAATTAGCTCATACTACCAGCTTCCTGACAAAGGTAAAGCTGCTTTAAAACACTGAAAACTATTTAACTATGAGTCTGCATGTAGTACAGTAGCACAAGTGTAAATTCTTATTGATAGACTGGAGAAAGTGAAACAGATAAAATGACAGTCATCTGGGAACGATCTGGTGGAAAACATGGGCATAAACTATTTCCTGAAAACAGTGAAGCACTGCTGAGGGAGAAAAGCAAAGGCTACTTTTAAAGTAACCTTTCTCTTAGGCACAAAAGAACAATGATTGTCCTTATCAGGGAGGAGCAGCAAAGCCTGCCTCCCCAGCCCTACAAAGCACTGCTTGGAATTCGAGACACAGCTTACCAACACAAGTAGAAATTCAGGTCAGAAAGAGCAGGAGACAGTAAGGCTTGTGGAAACATGCCTGTCTGCCTATTCAGAGGCTTCACATTGCGATTCGATTGAATCTGCCTAATGCATGCTTAGAACAACAGGAGGTGATTTAGAAATGTACCCGCACGCACAATGCCTCCCGCGCCCTTCCCACACCGAGGTCTCTACAGCGTCCCCACAGGCTAAACCCGCTGTCCCGCTTCCCTAAACACTGAAGATCAAAGTTTCCATTCCAGCAACAGCTACCTTTTGGGATCTGTGAGTTATTTTAAGCTCATGAAGCACTTATAGTCACAAGTTTTATTAAACAAACAAAAAGCAGTTACAACAATTAACCTCTCGGGGGTCTAAGAACTTACAGATGTTTGGAAGATGCTGCAGGGAGAACTCCAAGACCAAATGAAGGGAAAATTCACATTATTCTTGGCTCCTTCTCATTCCCTTCAGTTACTTCCTTTTCTCACTCTTTGGAATGACCCTCAGAATATTTTATGCGCTAGACTCTTAGAATTATGTGTGACAATTATATATTTTTATTTTCTTTAACCCAAAACAAATTACACCAAATATCAGTAAGATATATACACCAAGATCAATAAATACTTTAGTAGTTTCTAGAAAAAGCTATATTTATGCAAACTAAAGCCTTTTCTGAGTATACAATCAGTGTATTTCTCAGGAATGTTTCAGCCAAATGCCTATCATTTGACCTGGGTATTCTGAAGATTTCAAAAGGAGGCATACACAAAGAGTTTAGCTCATTATATTTGTCAAAACAAAAGCTTACTCTAGAGACTACATGGACTTTCCATTTTAAGATAAAGATTAATTTCGCAAAGTATCTCTAGAGAGTTGGAAAAATAATTACGTCACAATGACACTGCTTTTTTTGTCAGCCAGTATTACATATAGAAGTTTCTGGTCAATTACAGCAGGTCAGATACTCATCTGAGAAGTATCCACTCTTATAAGCAGTTAGCCTAAAACTTGACTCAAGTCAGAGGTAGAAATTAAACCATGGATTCTGACACCATTTTTAGTAGGACACAGAGTAGGATCTATATGGGGTACTCTTTTTCTCGATGGGGAAATAATTCTGTCTCATGAATTGCACAGGACCCCAAAAAAAAAGCTGATGTAGTACTGAAGGCTGGAGGAGATGACAATTGTATGACTCAAACTCCTTTCACGAATGTTTAGTTCTAGAAGGATGATAGGAAGTTTAAAACTTCCCTTAAAACTGTTTAAAGACATGAAATACAGTAACCACCTTCTTCTCCAGATGCAGATTCCCACATAACTAGCTAATAATAGTGTTTTCTTTGTCATTTTCCTCCATCCTTAGCCTGGATCTAAGGACACCCCCAGCAAAGCCTACAGAAAAAAAGGAAAGCCTCCGTGATGCAACACTGAGAACAGCAGGAACCTAGCCCATAATTAAAGGTCTTAAATGCTGTGATAACACAGATGGGAAAAAACTGACAGAAAAGAGATGTCAGACCTCTGGCCCTTTACAACAGTATCTTCAATCACTGAATCATCTGTTCTGCTCTGGCTAAGCTGCACTCAGATGTACTACTGACTAGATGAAGAAAGTTGACTATCCCCAGCATGCAAACTGTTACCCATATTCTGTCATCTTCTTGCTGTCCAGCCCAGAAAAAAAGTCAGCAAGAGAACCAATGTGCAATTTAAATTGCTTGTCAAATTCAGATTTGGTTTGCTGGGTTAATAGATAGTTATGAGGATTATAGTGCTCTGCCAACTGCATTTGTACCTTGCAGGCAGACAGGGTAAGCAGAGAGCAGAATGAAAAACTCCTATCAGTAACCTCTGGCAGACTGGAGATGGGGGTGCATGAACGATGTGGCCCTTTTCTACTCCTCCAATGAAAACAAAATGTATACTCTATGTATACTGTTCAGCCCATGGGGCATGAAACAGAAACTAAAACCAGCAATGCTACACTACCACAGCATGAACAAACTGCCCATGCAGGGAAGATGATGTTTCTCTTACAGATTCTTGATGGACATGGATTACAGAGTTCTGAAGATGCTGTGTTTACTCAGTTGGCTACTGAAATGCATAATTAGTTTTTATTAGCTGTAATGCAGCCAGTAAGCATTTTGAACACTTCATGCCAAAACATATCAGAACACATACCTGTCATCATGTTATTGAACTGAAAACTAGATCCACACAGTAAAAGGCTGAAGGAACTGAATACACAATAAACCTTCAGACAGGAATGCGCTACATCCTTCTGCAACACAGAAAGTGCTGCTGCCCTCACTGCTGAAGCATAAAGAATACCAATTATATCTAAGTCCTTTAGATGTTTCTTATTAAAGAACGAATTCAGTAGGATGTTTATGCCCAGATTTCCTTAACAGAAAGCTGTCACTTTATATGAAAATATGGAAATTCATAGGTCACACGCATAACTAATTAAACAAGAGAATGATGTACAAGCTTCAATTAAACAGAGAACGCAGCGATGCCCTTCAAAAGCGAGTCTGAGAAGAGCTGTACCTATTCCAGAGTATTTCTCAATGCAGAGAGGTGCTGGTGGCCTACAGCCTGTCCCTAGGCTCTCATGTATTTATCTGTCCACCCTGCCGTGGGTGGCAGGCACCGAGGCACCGCACCTGCCCGGGCTCGGCTCCCTCGGGATGTTCTCCCCTGCACGGCGGCGCTGGTCGCCTCCCAACAGAAAAAGTTTAGCCCCACTTAACGACCTCTAAGACCCTTTAAACACACCCAAGGTTTGTCCCCTACAAAGGTTTCGGGGTGTCTGGTTTGCCAAAGGCAATTTACGAACTAGTTAAGCTTCGGCAGCCTTGCGGGGGAGAGTTGTGTTTGCCGCACACGCAACCGCGGCAAATTCAGCCCCGCGTCCCAGGGCAGCCCA
>NW_005054328.1:3115677-3121686 GCF_000277835.1 Geospiza fortis | reverse complement strand
GTGCCGCCCTCCAGGTGCGCTGCCCGCAGGTCGAGGTGAGCAACGCCTGAAATTGCTCCCCCCGCCAGGAGGGCTGCTCCTCGCTCCAGCTCAGGCTGCTCCTGCTCCTCCTACCCCATGCGGAGCCGCCAGATCTGATCTGCTGGGTCCGGGTCTGGCCTCTTGGTCGCCGCTTACTGCGGCAAAAGGGTGGAAAATGAGCCGTTCTGGATAGGCAATCCTGTCAAGGCAAGCAACAGGGACAACGCAGGAGAGGCAGGACAATGGGTGAGAGGGCTGTCCTACGCCATATATCCCAAAGGAGTTAAACAGCGCTGCCCATTTTCACTCCTTGGTATGGATGTACAGTTCCCAATATTGTCAGCTGTGGAACAGATGTTATTAATCATCAGGATAAGCGGATAACCCCAAATAACCCTTCATCAGTCAGCTCACGTGCAAGTGACCAAGGGCAACTCGGTCCTCATCAGTTTTTGGGTCTGTGAGGATGCAGATTGCCTTTAAATAAAGTCAAGAACCACACAGTTCACAACCTTATACATGTTATTACAGTCGTAACCCCATCCTCTTACTTCCCTGCATGCAGCCCGATGGTTGCTCATTCCCTCTGACTAAATTTCCCCTTCACACAGTTTCACCCCAATGATGAAGTGTGCTATGCCATCTTCCTTCACACCTTTGCATTGCCACTGCCCTCAGTAAATTTCCACCGTTCAGACTAAGCACAGACCTTGACTTGCTTCTAAATATATCCTTAAAGCTTGTTGTACGTTTTAATATTGATTATTTTGTTTGAAATCCTGAATTTCTTGAGGAAGGTACCTAGCAAGAGCCATAAAACACTCAGTGCTCTCTTAGAGCTTGATTTGTCTTGTGGGAGTCATTAGAAAGCTTTCTACTGATTTCACTGTCCTCTGGACTGGAGCTTAATATCAGGAATATAAAGTCCTAAAATGGGAATTCAAGTACCAGTCTTGCAGAGATGTATGCACTGCTTTGCTTTCGTGAGAGTGCTTGTTGAAAGAAAAAAAGAGTAAACTTTGTTAGAGTGCTCTTGGGTACAAAGGTTAAGATTTTCTGGCTTCAGTGCTCCTGTCTTCACTTGAGCATAACTTTTACTATGGGAAACACAAACTGGTGAACGACAAGTGTTTATTGTTTAATTGCTGCTGAATGTCCAGGGAAAGTAGCAAAGAAGACAAACTTGTTTCTATGTTGGTTTGTAAGGCAACACCAAGTGACTTGTTAAAATTCTGTGATAGGTGAGAAATTAAAGGAATTTGCTGGAAAATTCCCATTACCTTACTCGGTGAATTACCTTCACACTGCAGGATTATTTCTGACAACAAATTTTACTGTATATCTCAAAGTTTTTCTTTAAAAGATGGAGGTGCTTACTTCCCACTTATTTCTCTATTTA
This sequence comes from Geospiza fortis, assembly GCF_000277835.1. NCBI lineage: Eukaryota > Metazoa > Chordata > Aves > Passeriformes > Thraupidae > Geospiza > Geospiza fortis. Next base: position 3,120,266 of record NW_005054328.1, on the reverse strand, counting down.
CTCACTACTAGAAAATATTTGGTTTAATATTCTGTTTTGGCCATACTCTTGTTTCATTTTATGAAACAAAATCAGGGCAATTCACTGCAGCTGGTTGTACATGATTCACTCACAGTACTAATACATAGACTTAAACTATAATATTAATAAATTCTGCTCATTAATATATTTCATAAATACTGCAAAGCAGAAAAAAAAGATACACTGATTTGAAGGTGCTGGACATCTTTATCTCTCACTCTAAATATAAGAAGAAGATGCTCCTACATCTCAGAGACAGCCTTGACACATAACCAGTAACCCAGATAAAGCATGTTGCAATAGCATTATATGGAAAAAGCATGAGCTGTAAATAAGAAAATTAAGAATTCTAATGGAACTGTAAAAACTGTAATTAAGGTATTTTTTTAATTGTTTCCTCTTCATATAAGTATCCTCTATTTTGTTAGCTCCAAAAGCCACAGATACAGTCTCCTTTCCCATGTGGAAAACAGACAATTTTCATTTCAGTTCATTTGAAAGTGCTTATAGACTGCATAAATCCTCAAAAGCTATGGAGAAAAAATGACAGACAAGACACTGCACAATTTTCTTTTTTATTGTTTTTAGAGTCTCCCTTTTGTTCCTGCAGCCCTTGGGTTGTAGATTCCTACAGTATGAACTTCAAAACAGAGTCTGAGCAGCTAAACTCATAGCCAGAATTGATAAACTCAAATGGAGCTAAAGTATCAGAGCTCAAGAAGATCTTCCCTCTATCACACTTGGCACAGCCTCAGCAAAAGCTTCAGCATCTTTATTCCACACATATTTAGAGAGTAGGGGGCTCCATCATCAAAGAGTAGGGGGCTCCCTGCCCACATTCAATTTGATAACTAATGCAACAATTTAAGTAAAGCATCCTTTCAAACACTCACTGGAACTGATTTTGAAAAATCTCAGCCTGTATTTCAGTGAATTTTCTTGTATTTCTCAATTTTTAGGTATTTTTATAATATTTTGGCCTAAAATTTTTGCACCTAGGACTTTTCGGTAGCAACTTTGATGTAACATGGGAATTGAAAATCCAGAGAGCTTTCTCCTGTCTGTTTTGCCAGTCTTTCCATACACATAATGAAGCTAGTTTGTTGTGGAAGTAATCCAGAAAGTCAGGAAAAATAAATGTTACACTGAGAAACTGAAGATTTTAAAGCTTGTAGAGCAGCATCTTACTTTATGTGGCTCCTAAGCAGAGAATTGTTCCTCTGTGGTGTGAAAAACCTATTGAACATCACCCTGTGATGTTTTGCATTTTCGAGTATTGTACAGGTTAAGACTGGACATCACCCTTTGTCCTGCAGCTGCTGCCAGTAAATGTCCTGAGGCCACGCCTGTAACTCCATTTCTATTGTACAGTTCTGGACACTTGAAGACAAAGTGGTACGAACTTTTAGTTAAGTAGAAGAAATGTAATAAATTAAAAACATTGCTAAAATGATTTATGAGCAGTTTCCCATGTTTACAGGAGGTACAGAAAGACTGGAGTAGACAATGAGAATTTATGGGGGCAGGGGTAGTTTCTAAAGATTTCGTGGTAAGAATGATTCATTGTTATGCCAGACCTTCATGGAAGATTAAACAGAACTTTGCTGCTGCTAAGGTAACAAAGTACACACAAACCCAAGGCTCATGAGTATGTGAAAACAGAAGTATAAAAGTACAACTTTTAACAAAGAACATTCTAGTTATGATAAAAGGTGATTGTATAGTAAGATGCAACAGGCATAGAATAAAAATACGGGACAAACAAAATACTATGTTCAGGGCTGAAAAAATTACTAAGGTGGCTTTATTTCCACCTGAAAGAAGCAGTCTGTCCAAGGCATTTTAGAAGTTTTCTGGTCCATGGGTTGTTATTACCAATCAGTTATTTCTCTGGGTTCTGTGAAATATTGTTAAGAAACAGTAAAATCTCATAGATTGTGCAACATAGATTCAGTCCACATACTTCAAATTTCTAAAGAGGTCTTTACCACTTTTTAAAAATTCCAAGCATCAAAACATTTGAAAATTACAATTTAGAATGCCATTAAAAGCTCTGACAGTTCAGATCAATCTTTTTTTGCTCGAAATGTGACTGTCATGGTAGGGAGAAGAAAACGAAGTTAAAGGGTAGAGAAGACACAGTGCTCCAGCTTCAACAGAGTATCATCAGCTGCTCTTGCACTGCAGAACACCAGAGAAAGATAACTGCAAGGCTCTAAACCATACAAAATGGCCAAGATAATGTAATGTAAGAACAGGACTGTTTCATTTGTTGAGTAATGGCACTCAGTGTGGTGGCTTATAGCTGTCTTGGCCAGACACAGCTTGAAAGCACATGAGATAATGCTGCTTGGAGCCCAAGTCTCTGTATACATCCTAGAAGTCCCTGTATTTTTAATGTAACATTTTGTTCACATAAGTAACCTCCAGGGCACATTTTCTCCATTGTGCTTAAATGTGCTGCAGCTGTGGGCTGTGCATACTCTTATGAATCCTCCTCTACATGCACAACAGGTCAAGCAGCTCCTAGTCAAGATCACTCTATCCTTTGCAAAATTTTTTTGATGTTTTATTAGTTGTTGATGTTTCTCAATCACAAACTCAGTTTCATCCAAGACTGTTCTTTCCAGAACCTTCACTGTGGCCAGAAGTTTACATTCAGAGCATTTCTCAGTGTTTCCCGCAGTCAGATTTTAGAGATACCATCCCAAGATAGAGCTCTTTCTCTTTTGACTTGACTTACTCTGGAGCTACAATGAAGCCCATGTGTTAAAGTAGGCTCTTGGGAAGAGACAGAGCTAGAACAATTTTGAGAAAGCTATTGATTCTTGCATTTACAAATTTGTGGCATGGTGAGGAGAGCAGAGAGGTACATCTGTTCTTCATTTCAGAATTATTTCTGTATCATCTCTTTATAACTGACAGAAGAAAATAAACCCAAACAAACAAAAAATATTTTAAAATTCCAGAGATCTCAAGTAAATCTTCCTTCATACCATTAAATCTAAATGTACTTAGATAATTACAAAGCTGTATGAGTCCATTCTTTTCAGGGTCTGCTCTTTAGTTGAAGTCACAATCTGCTGGTCTTTATTTAAAACATGACTAGCTTTAGAATCTGTGACTGCTTTGATTCCCTCCATGAATTCCTAATACTAAGAAATTTGAAAAGAAAAACATTTTCCTGTGAAGTTCCACATCTGATATAGGTCAGTCATCTGACTTGTTCAGTCAACTGGACCTGGAGATTAAAACATCTTTCATGTTCTGTATAAATCAGTCATAATTCCTTAAGCTTCCAGCTACATTGTGTAAGGAGTTCTAGGGTTCATTTTCTGCTTGTGTCTTTAATGATCCACTGTTACTGAAGGGGGTGGCTCTGACTGAGGACAGGAATTCAGGCAGGTTTCAGTCAGTGTCAAGCCTTCTACTTTGTCTACACTTTAGCACAAGATACTGCCAGCAAAAATCAGGCCCAACAATGTCAAGTCCAGTAGGTTTGCATTCGTATTTCTGCTGATTTGAACAACATTTAGTAATGTACATTACTGCAGAGGGATGAGGGATGAAAGCCCCCACAAATCTAATTTCCCCATCTGCCATTCCAATGAAACCTAAATTAGCAAGTACTCAAGATGTGAAGTGCACTCGAAGAACAGCCATGGAGCCTTACATTCCTGCCAGCCCTTTCCGGGAGGGATCTTCTGCCAAGCCCTCGGAAAAACAATCTACCACCACATCCATTTTGGCTTTTTTTCAGCAGTTTTCCCATATCTGTTCAGTTCCACTCTGACAAGGCACTTTAGAAGACTAATTTCTTGCAGGATGCAGAAGTGGGTCAGCAATAATATTTACACATGCAAGGACAAAAAGAGTAATCTTGTGGAGAATAAGGAGCAGTTGAGTACATGAATTTTGGCAATTTGCCTAAAGTGTATGCACTAAATGAACTAAGAATAGTTATCATTTTTATAGTATTTAAGAGGTTTTTAGATGTTTCACAGAACAGAGAGGTGGGAAAGCATCTCAAACGTGATGTAAATTTGAGGATAAGGATTATGTGTGCTCTGCATTTCAAGCATGGGTTCAAGCCCACAGATGGAGGCCACTCTCCCACTGAGGGGACGCAAGACTGTACTCAGTTACAAGACGATCTTTAGGAACCATCAGAAGAAATCTTTGGCCCGCCTTTAATCCTCACCTCAGAAGCCAAAGGTGTCCCCACATGCAGCATGGGTGGCCAGTAGTGGTCTGCTGGCCCCTACCCTGTCTCAGGTGTAGCCCATCTCCCTGCAGAAGTGACACAGAGCTGACAGGCCCCTTCCCCACAGACAAGAGGCACAAGCAGCATGAATTTAACTCCATGGAAGCAGTGCAGACAACTGCAGCCAACCTGCTGGCATTCTTCTGGACCAGGGGAGTGATGCCCTGACATTGGGCATTGTTGGCCTCTTGGGCAGGGCCCAAGGAGAGTGAAAGAATGGAGAAATCACGGGGGTTCTGTTTCCCAAACTGGAGAGGGGATGAGCCAATCTGGAGAGGGGACTAGCAAGTGGAGCTGAAGCTGG
>NW_005054328.1:3097386-3115655 GCF_000277835.1 Geospiza fortis | reverse complement strand
AATTAGGCCTGTGCTGCAGACAGGCTGTATTGACCTACATGGGAAGTGATTGCAATGTCATAGGCAGTTTGAGCCAAGATGACCCTTTACTGCCTGGGGAGAAGCTGAAGAGATGTGGACTCAGAGCAGAAGCACACGGAATGGTAACCAGGTGCCTGGCCTGGCACCGTCAGGTTAACATAGATACAACCTGTGCAACCAATACACTGAACAAAGGAACATGTAGGAGGCAATGTAAGCCAAACAAAAAGACAGCCAAATAAATGAGAAACCAAACAGTGTGACAGGTGATGGGTAGAGAAGTCATTCATGTCCTTCCAGGCATCGCCTTACAAGTCTCAATCCAAACTGTTTTGACCTAAACACGGACCTGCCTGTCAAAGCAGATGTACATTTTGTATTCTTTGGTAGGGTAACTCTGAAAAATTGCTAATATTTGTTTATTTCTTTTAGATTTTTAGAATAAAGTGGTTACATTTTGCATTTCCGTGTCTTGTGTTCTGCACAGTTTTCCCTGATCTGATCTTTGGTGCAGCTGCTACTCTGTCTCAGAGCTACCTGAGATTTATTTTGCCCTGCTATAAAGGCACTGGGGAGGTAGTGGTTGGAAAGTAGTATTTTCCATAGGGGGCTAATTAACCTGCAACTATGGTTCAGTTGTAAAATGTAAAGTGGTGAAAATGCTAAGTGGAATTTTTATCACTTCCCAAAAGTCAGCTACAAAACTCAGTACTGTTACCCCTGGCCACATTTGATCTTACCGTCTCTTCTTTGCAGAAAAAGAATGACATTCTTTGCATCCATGTATTTCCACTGGGAGAACTGCTGGTTGACACTATAGGTATGTATGACTTTTGTCAGTGAAGGCTCAGCCTAGGCCAACTTCCAGACTTGTCAGAGCATGAATTGCATCATAAGAACAAAAAGCTAATACAGCTCCTTTTGTTTAGGGTTTTTTACTTAACTAGAAAAGGATAATGAAAGACACACAACTGGTCTTCATAGGAAATCTGTAAAACAAGCATGTCTTGATCAAAATGAGAAGCTAGGAGAGGCTAGCAAAATTAATCTTGCTGCAAGAAATGTTTTTTCAATCCATCAGAACCATCTTCTCAAGATATGCTTTCTATTTCACTAAGCAACAGACATCATGCAGCCAGCAGGGTCAAGTCTGCTGCTCTGCTGATGGCATGGCAAGGGTAAGCATGTCAAAGCTGCCATTGATTTTTTCTAAATGCAGCTAGACTGAGCAAAAATTACTTTCAGAATAGCAGATATAAAATAACTAATGAAGGTATGACCAAGCAACTATGCTCCTAAACCTATTTTGACAGCGTACCTGTCTCAGTCATAACCTATTTTAGTCATGGTCAGCATAGGCTGGTCTTAGATAACTCCTGAAAAAGAAGCTACAGTATTTTAAAGACCTTACTTGTCTAAATTTTCTTTTTTGTATACAGGAAGTTGTCTTTTGACCACAATTTGTCCACAAATGGACAAATATGATATAACAGCTCTATCAGACCCTAAGTGTGTGAATATTTGTGATGTCTACTTTCAACATGTAAACCCCCTCCACTCCCAGCCAGTCCTATTTAAAACAGCAGGAGATAACTTTGACTCAATACTAACTTTTTAATGATGATAACTAAAGTTTAGGAAAGTCTGAGAAATATTGAACTCAACACAATTGTGTCATAATTGGATGCAGTATTTTTCAATGGAATCTAGATAACAGGACATGAAACAGACCCATGCTCAGACTTTTTGGACTCCATAATAGGCTGCCCTGGGGGCCAGTGTGGGGGGTTCCTCCTCACATCATCAGCAGTTCAAAGACTAGCAAGGGTTCAGCAAAGATCTCATGGGAGACTTGAGAGAAGGGAAAAATATTGTTTCATATACCCACAGAGCCAGTTCAAATCTTTCATTTCAAATCCCCATTGAATCACTAAAGTCTGCAGCTGCAAGTCCTTATTCCCATTGAGCAGACCTCACTCAGAGAAGTGGCAAGTGAAATAAATGGGACTATCTGCATGAAAGACAGATACTCCACAACATGGCTTGTAGATTCAGGCTGGGAGACAACTGTGAATCATCACGAAAGCAATAGCAGATTTCTTTTTAGAATGTGACTGGCAAGGGCCTTACAAACCTTCTACTCCATGACCCAGTGGTGAGACACGGGCCTAGAGCAGTTGGGCTTGGTTCTGATTTTAGCTGCCAGCCTAGGTGCAGCAGGCAGAAAATCAGAGAATCATATGCATCCTGCATATCTTCTTGAAAGCAACTTCTGAGAGACAGTCTCTCTTGCAATATTTCTTTTAGGATCTTTCAAATTTGTCACTTTCTGCAATGTAGCCATTAAGCATGACAAGCAGTAAATAAATGTTAAACATGGTGTTCATACCTCCAGACATCTCCATCTTACTCAGATTCAGCTTTATCTGTGGTATCTTCATGCTGTCTCCATGTTGCCGCCACTTCCAAGGCTGGGCTGCATCACCTCTTATTCTGGAATTGCATCTGGTTCAACACAGATGTTGAACCAATGAGAATGATTTTTAAGGGACTAGGATATCATCAAGATCATATCTGAAGACAGAGTTTCTCTCACAGACTGGAATTCATGTATTAAGAATAAACCCTTTACATATTCAGAGCAAATTTCTCATGAGACTGATCAAAAACAGTGCTGTGAGCTTCCCCAGGAACTAAGGGCTATTTATATTTCTTGGTACAAGTTACACTAACAAATAAAACCAAGTAAACTGGGTTATAATATTTCTCCTGTGTCTGGAACTTGCTGAATTCCAACAGAGATAGGAACCTTTGTCAGTGAAGCAAATATTTTTTTGTCTATCACATGGAAATTCATGTCTTGTTTTAATATGGGAAATTAAAGACTGTTTCCAAATGGGTTTAGTGCCATAGAGCTGGTTCTTGCATAGAAGCATCTCTCTTATCTACAGAATATTAGTATGGACTTACTAAATTCAAGCTACATCTGCCTAGATAATATATTTTATGATATTTATATTCTTCAGCAGTTCAGAAGACTAAAGGGGGAAAAAACAACAACAAAAAAGCAACCCTGCTTACAGTCTTAATCTCATCTCCCAACTCTCTGTTTCCTTCTGTGACCTTGGAGTTTTTTGCAGTATTGATTTGTAGCATTTCCTAAAATATTTCCTAACCTTTAGTTATTTTCTAAAGGTTTTGCTGTCTTCTTGCTTTTTATTTGGAAAGAAAAAAAAAGGTTTGTTTTAGTAATAATGAATGATTCATTGCCCTTGCAGATCATTCAGGGACATCATTCATTGTTAATTATTAAAATGCAGTAATAAAACATGAAATGTTTGAACATCAACAGTGATGCCTCTGAAGATAGATCTTTGACAGAAATTGCTGACAGCATCAGAAACTCTCTCTATAAATATATATACACAACCATAATAATTTTGCTCTTTATTTTTTCTCCTTTTGCCTTCTCTTCCTTGCAGGCACATTTTGTATGTGCAGTTTCAGGTCAATATTCTAGAAAGATGGTAGTTTGTCTATAATTTAATTTAGTATTTTTCTCTCTTCATTTAAAATTTTACTCATTTTTAGCCTGCAGTGATTATTTGCATGGAAAGAAATTGTCTTCAAAGTCTATCTTTAGCCTGATATATCGGATTAGAAATGTAAGCCAATCATCCAATGAGGTTAATTTTAAATCCTGTGGAAATTGCACCACTCAATTCAGTTTTCTCAGCACTGGCACCCAACTTGTGTGAGGCCATATGACCTTTAACTCCAATGTCGAATGTAATTTTCCACCAAAAGGAGTACATGCAGTAACCTTAAAATAGTCATTTTAGAATTTATAAGGAGAAAAAACATGAGCAACAGCCTTTTTCTTAAGTTGATGAACTGAAGGCTCTGATTGTGTTTTAAAATATGCAAAGAATGAACAGAAATGTCAATAGTAAAAAGCAGAAACTTGTGCTCATTCTACTTTTTCTACCACAAGCAGTATTCACCAGTTCTTAATTCAGGGTCACCCACCAATAGTGGTAGACCTCCATTTTAGCCAGTGCTGTATTTATTCTATTTAGTCAACATTAATATGAGCTAATACTATTTTGAAGTTCTGCATCTGCCTTAACTGCTGCTTTCCAGCTCAGTTTGTCCCCCTTCTGCCCCTCCAAAAACGCAAACATTTTGGATTTTTTTTTTTAATAATTCTGCGGTTTTCTTGGCAGTGACTGTCTAGGGATGACTATCACATTCATCATCTCCATCAAACCTATTTATATCTATTGGTTAAAATCCAGCTTGTGATCACTGAGCTGCAGATGGAGCTCCCTGAACAGCCAAGGAGTGCATGCATCCGTGCCAGGAACACTTGGAGTCACTGTGGAGAAAGGGCTGAGAGGATCTGTCATTACACAGTCTTTATCCCATCAGCCTCAGAGGTGGCAAAAAAAGGCAAAGACTGCTACCTTACCTAAGTATTACTGTCAGGACTTTCAGCAGGCCTCAGGGTTTTTTTTTTCAAGGAAAAAACCATGAAATTTACATGTAATTAAAGGCAATATAGGGAGTAGATGTGACGTCCAACTTCCAATGAACAATTAACAAAATATTAAACAGATGTATTTTTAAAGTATGGAAAATGCAGGGTAGGAGTTCTTTCTAAAACATACTTTTCCAGCAGAGCCTGTTAAATGAGATCAAGGCAGTTCTAACCTATAAACTTCTGGATGATCTGCAACAGGGATATTTTTGTTTTCTAGGGCATGGGCTCGCTTGAATATTTCATTCTTCAAAGTGCGTGAACAGGAATTGAAGAAATGGTTTCAGAAAAGAAGAAAGACAGTCAGAATATTCTCCTTTAAGGCCATTAGCCACGGAGGAAGGTCCCATCCCTGTGCAGAACTGGACTGGTTTCAGGAGGGCTGCACTCCAGGTGGACATCAGGGTGTCTCCTCATGGAGCACTGCAGAATTAGGCTAAACTGAACATATTTAATATGATCTCAGAGAGTTAAGCTGCTTATCACTGTGTGACAGATAATACATTATACAGCTGAGTGGCTAATAGATTAAACACAGAAAGGCTGATGGCAGGGCATTTTCACTTCCTTTGGCTTACATTCTCTCCCAAGGAACAGCACTGTGAATTTGGAAGGTGCAGGAAATATTCTCAGCTTTCTCAGTTTCTCCTGAAAGCCTGCTTAAAAATATGTATAAGGTAAATTCTCTCCTCTGTATGTGAAAAACTGAACAATCCTTAAAGTCACCATGTTTCATAAATCTTGATATTAATGGATCCTAAACAGGAATAAGGAATTAGTAATTAGCTAAATGTGTTATTACAGGAAATCAGTCAGACATTAAGAACTCTTTAGTTCAGTTCTTAAATTTCAGTTTCAAAAAGAGGTTTCAACCTACAAAAGTACAAAGGAAATATCTCTGCTAATGAAAATATGTCTATATTTAGTTGTACTGGTGTGTACAAGCCACTGATGATCCCTATCCAGAACACAGCCTGAGAAGGATCAGGGTTTCACATTGGTAACTCTTGTCATAAATCAGATTAACAGAATGGATGAGCTAACAGCACTTGCATGAAAATAAAAAGGTGCTTTAATTTTCTGAATTTATATTTTAGGAAACTGTGTTTATTTACTCAAACTATTTCAGAACTGTAACTCTGTCTCCTTCCCTGTGAAATGTGACCACAGCCAGTGCCATGGTGTTCATGGTTCAGCTAGCACTCTCCACAATGATCCCTGTGCATGCTTTGGGAGGCAGCATAGGCCAGGGCACACTGTTGGAAACAGCAACACAATTTCAGAACCACTGAATTACAGACTAAGATAGTTTGAAGGCACTTCTGGAGGCCATCAGTCAAACAAGCTGCTCAAAGTAGGGGCAACTATGTTGGGTTGCCTGGGGCTGCATCCAGTTAAAGTCTTAATATCCCCAAAGCTGAAGACACCAAAGCTTTTCTGGGTGTCCTTCTTCAGTGTTTGACCACCCTCATGGTGAATATTTTTCTCCTAGCATCTGGTCAGAATTCCCCATGTTGCAATGTGCAGCCAGCTGCCTCTCATCCTTCCACTGGGCACCTTGGGAAGAGTGTGGATAAATTTCTCCCACTCCTTCCCAGCAGGTAACAGCAGACAGCACTAAGTTCTCCCCGAAGCATCTCTTTGCAGGCTGAGCAAAGCTGGCAACCTCAGTCTCCCCTTGAATATCCTGTGTTCCAGCTTCTCACTGGAAGGTGTATAGGACCTCGGTGGTCCTTCACAGGATTCAATCCAGGTTTTAAATGTTTTTCTTGTACTGGAGATCCCAAGGCACATTGCTGAGTCATGTTCATCACTAGGATCCCAGGGTTTTTTCTGGGGAGCTGCATCCTGGCCTGTACTTGCCTTATGGGGTTCCTCAGTCCCCAAGGGTGACAGTGGGGACTGCAGAGTGCCACTGACTGAGGCCAGCGCCACAGGGCCTGCAGAGCCAGCAGGGCTGGGCCAGGGTGGCGATGGGGTCAGCCCAGACCCTTGGTCACCAGGCTGCTCCACAGCCACGGCGCCGCCTGTGCATGAGCCGAGGTCCCATCTGCAGGGCAGTGCCCGTGGCACAAGACACGCAGCTGAAAGCAGCTGCCGATGGCAAGCCTGGCCCTGGCTGCACCCCCTCCACAGCTCTTTGGAGACCACTCTTGTCTGCACAGACACGGAACGAGCCCCCAGCCCAAGAGCCAAACCTCAGGAGTGGGAATACACACCCAAAGCCCCAACAAACTCCATCCCTTGGCCAGCTCAGAAAGAAAGACATTAAACAATACTGGCTCCAGCTTCCATCCTTGAGGGATGCCTCTAGTTACTAGCAAACCCTTGTGGAAAAAGGCAATTGGATGAAAGGAAGAAGGATAAGTTTAAAGGCGGGGCGACGCTGTTTCCAACCCCTCCGTGGCCTTTCAGGGCCGCTTTTATTCGCTGCCTCCGCCGGTGCTGAAGCCCCATCTAGAGCATAGCCGCGCTATTGCGCCCTCCGCCCCGCCGGGAGCGGGCACCGCTGCTCCGGGGCCGGAAGCCAGGGCCAGCGGCAAAAACCTTCCGTCGCCTTTAGGGAAGTGGAGAAGGGTTAAGAAACCGAAGGCAAAATGGCCTGCTCGGCAATCCCGTGCTTCTGCTGTCAAGGCCCTTGGCAATGGCGCCGTGGTAATTTGAATTTCAGACCTTGTATAGAAAATGTTAATGTTGAACCACCTTTTTCAGGCAATAAATATAATTGCTTGGGTAACTACAGGCAGCTTTAGCTAGCAAGTGTCATCAAGCAAACGAAGAGAAATGCTGATATGGGATACTAATGAAGGAATTAACGGATTACGGGTTTATTAACGTCAGTCGACACAATTTCCCAGGAACTCGGACTGTCAAACAAATTTGATACTGTTTTAATGAGATTAAACATTAGACTGATAATGAAGATTGTGGCTGAAATAGTGTCTTTGCCAAATATTTGACATAATCTTGCATTAAAAACCAACTATAAACAAAATCAATGTAGCATATTACATGTTAATTTTTAAAACCAATAGAAAACTAGGTCATAAAAATATACTGTAGCTGAAGTGTTTTCATTTCAAGGGATTGCATATTTTTCAAACTTAAGCAAGAATCTTTTGGGTATGAATTTTTTCCATACGTTTATCAATGCCCTTGAGGAGAACTGCATCACTGTACATAAAATTTGCGATATGACACCCAAATTGCTGCTAATGTGAAAAACAGTAAAAGTAACAGCTCTATTGTACAAACTGACTGATCAATTGTTGAGATAAAAACATTGTCCAGTTTTGTTAATTCAGATGTTATCACAAATGCAAGCTCATGAACTTGAAAACCAAAAACAGAACCAAATATCTAGATCTGGGACTGAGTCCTAAAATGCAATAGGGCATGCCAAAAGAAGCTCATAAGAAGTAAAGGGGTTAATCAACAGCGGTTGACTGTTGATGCTACAATAAAAGTCCTAATCAAAATATACAGACATGAGATACACATACATGAGAATCTGAATGACACACTCTCTTAGTAGAACCAGTGTCATCAGCTCCAGCATTCCTTCTCCATAATACGTATTCTGGTACTTCAGAATCAGAGAATGTCTGATGTCCCAGGGACTTCACAATATTGTTTGAGCCAATACCCACCAGTTCAAGCAGGTTCAGCTAGGGCAGGTTGTTCAGGACTGTGTACAGTCACATTTTAGAGCACCTCCAAGGATGGAGATTCCTCAACCTCCCTGGGCCAACTTCTTGTCTTTGATAACCTGCACAGTAACAAGTCTTTTCTTATATTTAAAAGGAATTTCCTGTATTTCAAAGTGTGTCCATTGTTTCTTGTCCTGCCATTGGACATTGCTGAGAAGTACCTGATTCCTTTGCCTTTATTCCCCTCATCAGGTATTTACATCCTCTCATACATCAAACCCCTCAATCCCTTCATGGTCCTTCACTGGACCCATTCCAGTATATCCATACTTCAATTCTACTGGGGTGCCCAGAACTGGTCCCAGCACTCCCAAAATGTGCCACCAGTGCTGAACAGAGGGGAGAGTCCCTTCCCTCACCAGCCGACAGCACTCCCCCTTGCAGCCCCAGGTGGCACTGGTTGCAAGAGTGCACTGCTGGCTTGTTCGCACCTCACACATGATGTATCCCAGCACAACCTTACCTACATCTTGTGTTCAACCAATCTGTACCTAATTATCTCCATGGCGCAGCTTCCCAGCTTTCCTTGTCAACGTCAATACTGTTCCACATTGGAAGTGACCTTCAAGGTGGGATCCAGTTAAAACCATGGGGTAAGCTAATTTGAGCATCCTGCCCTGAGAAACCCTCCAGCCTGCTTGGCCACAATTGTTCGCCAAGTGACAGGTAGTCAGTGTCGAGTAGGTCTCACAAGTTGTACTTTCAGAGCACTGAGGACACAACCCACCAGCTCTGGCAGACATTGTTAAGGTAATTTATCATATCAAATTCCCACTTCCCTGGAAGGGCAGCTACAGTCACAAGTGAAGATGAGTTTGACTCAGAAAAACAGATGTACCCCAGAATACCTGAGATACACCCACTTACCTCCTCCTGTAGGCTCTCATATGAGCAGGCATATTTTATGTTTAAGGGGCCTTAAAACTGAACTTAAACATAAAAGAACTTAAAACTCCCACATCTCTCCCATTCAATTCATTTGGGTAGAAGCACTTCCTTCCACTACTAAAAAATGTGTGTTTTCTTGCTTGGAACTAGTTCCAGCTTCTCACTACTAAGGTTTATTACACCTTTCTACCTCTGGACTAAAAGTCCTCTACCAAGAGGAACAATACAGCTCACCATCAAACAATCTCTCAACCTTTATTAGCATTGAATCTTTTCTTGGGTGTCTCTCCCTGTAACACTGAGTTTTATGGACCCCTGGTGATTCCTGAAATGTGTTTGTGAAGCCTTTTTAGTTGTTCAACACCTTTCTCCAAGTGTGAACACCACAACCACCTACCTTAGTTCAGCTGACAGGTTTCACTTGTGGCACAGAAAGATATGATGCCACTTTTCTCTCCAACCTGGTAGTATCCAGGGAATGAACTGGACTAAATCTCCAATGATCAACATTTCCTACTGTTTTTTTTATTTTATTATTCCCTTAACCACATGGTGACCAAAAAAAGATTAGGCAAGTTAGAGTAAAGCATATTTCACGGTTTTGTTTGGATGGACATATCTCCTTTTTCATTGATGATAATGAGCTGTCAGAGGACTAGGCCCTCAAACCCAGCATTAGCTTTTGTAAACATCCCTAGTGCAGTCCTTCAGTCCGTCTGAGCAGACCCAGGATTTTTCTTTGACTATATGAAACATCTCTCCTCTGCAGTCCAGGTCAGTTCAGTCACCGTCCTTGCTTTTCTGACAACAACACAGTGACTGATCTCATCAGTTACTAGGTGTTAAAAGAGGATTGATAGTTTTGGTTATAAAGGGGAAGGGGAAAAAAACATCCAGAAAGCACTCTTCATTAATCTAAGCATCCTTGAAGCACAGTATTGAACAGTATGGAGGCATAACATGAATAGTATAACATTCTAGCATTTGGGAAGGGGGGAACTTCAAATCCTAAGAGAAACAGGATGTTCACAGAATCATAGAATATCCTGAGTTGGAAGGGACCCACAAGGATGACTGCAGCCAGTGCTATTTAATACTAATAAGGAGAATTCCTGTAAGTTGATGAATACATTGCAAGAGTTTATGCACTACAATCTGTGAAGGCTCAAATGCACCCTACACAGGATTTTTAAATCAAGGATATGAAGTCAAAAATGCTGTCACCATGCTGCTGTCCTACTCAGTAGTGTCCAAAGTGCCCAAGGCACATGTTTGGCTGAGAGGCATCTCAGCCTTCACAGCAATGAGCAGCTCTGGTCATATCTCATGGATAATTTCAGTTTGCCTGCACAAACAAGTCTGACTTGGGGCACATCCAAAAATCCAAGGACCCAAGTTTCAATTCTCTCCTATGAATGGGTTCCAATCCCTACCTCCTCCTTGCCCAGAGTGTCTGCTACACAAGACTGTGGGCTGAGATGCTGGCACTTCTTCCTCATGGGAAGCATTCCATTTTGCATTAAAAAAAAAAAAAAAAGAAGAACATTTGATTACATGATGAGGTGTCTAGAAGTGATGTGAGTTGTTCTCTTTCTGCATTTAACACTAGTAATCAAGGTGTGTCTATTTTCTGAATAAAGATTTTTTTTAAGGGGACAATTTTTCTGTGTAACTGAAGCAATAAAACTGTTTTCAAAGCAGTTCACATTGAACACTCAGCCAAATTTATTTTGATATAACATCCATTCTTTTTGCTGGTATCAAGGATGCATTTGACCTCATTCCTATACAACATAAAGTATACCACAAAATTGTATAGACACAGAAGAAAATTAATTTTCTATCCTAGCAATAAAAATTAATTTTAAAGCCAAAGGACACAGATATTCAGATGAAACATACATCGCTTATAATTAAAGAGTTTTTCAAAATTATTTGGTCACTGATTTTTTTTCTTTTTTTGTCAGAGACTAAAGTACATATTGTGAATATGAAACTGCAGATTATGAAAAAGCAGCAGAAACAAGTCCACAGATGTCATGTTTTTCCTTCAAAAAGTGGTTTTCTGGAAAAATTTACTAAAACCTTCAAAGAACAAATGCAGCACTTAACATAAAACTGCCAGATCCTGAATAATATGTGTGAAATTTTCCTCCCAGTAGCACATGCCTTCTTCAGAAAGATGTCCTTAACTGAAATGTCTCCTTCAAATAATATCTTTTTCCTAATCAAACATTCAATACTTGTTTGCTCAGCATCTTCTCCACCTTCTCAGGCTTTACTGGGCTTTTTTATAATTTAAATTGCTTATAAAACACTTGTTGCTAGATCATTGGCAATAATTACCTTGTTTATTTGTGTCCCTGCTAAAACACACCTATATTCACAACATGAGCAGTTAAAGCTTCACATTATAGTAATGGAGCACCTTATTTTATTATGTGGAAGCGTTCACTCATCACATTGTAAATTGTAGTCCTGTGATTCAGAAGCAATCACTTTATGTTATTCACTTAGTATCCCTCCACAAGGCAGCCATAAGCTCAAAATCCAAGCAGGTTTACTAACACAAAGAATTCTGATAAATTTGTAAAACCTCTGAAATCAACTAGTACTCTGAAGTATACATAAATGTTTCTTTCATTGCACTCTATCTGCCCTTTAATATTTCAATATTTCACAGCCTTGGAAATTCGTATTGTTAAAAACAAATCCCTATGAGCAATGCCCAACGTGCTTCTTTTATACATCCTCAAGTTCAGCTGAGTTCACAGAAGCCCTTTCTCCGGTGCCTGTCAGCAACACAAAAGGTGTGTCAGGAGTGCTGAAGCAGCTCCAATACCACCACAATCAGAGAATGCTCAAGAAAATCCTCTTGAGCGGGCTGAAAGAAGTCATAGCATGAGAAGTGACACCAAAGGACATTCTTTCAAAGAGTTATAACGCCAAGCTGTCAAAGGTGAGCTGTCACTTCTCAGCGGATGAATTGGCAGCACTTGTAAAAAGAACCAGTGGAAAGGTCTGGGGTCACATCAGAGCCCAGGACATGGGAGGGAAGTTCAGAAAGAGATCCTGGGCTTCTCATTTCTAAAGATAGATAAGCACGAAGTAAGAAAAACAGCGAGTCTTCAACAAGATCACACCTTGTTTTGAAACATGTATCAAAAACTACAAGGAGATCATAAAGATGTAAAAAGTAAAAGCACACTAATCGTTAATTGCATTACACTTTGAAATATTTCGATTATATGACTGCAGATAGCACAGAGTAATAGGAAGGATATGTTTATACACAATGAATGGTTGTACTGAGGGCAATATTGAGAAATATATTTAGGAAAAAGCCATAACCAGGACCCTGAAAAGATCCATATTCATGCCCAAATAGAGAGATCTCAGTCATCGGATAGGAAACCGCTAGGGCATAGGAGAGATGGGGTAATTTCCAGCAGAAAGCTCCCACAGACAGCAGTGTTCTGCATGTCCAAAAAGTTCATCTCTGCAGAGCCAAAGCCCAGCAGAGCATCTGGGATGGGCACAACCTTCACTGTCACCCCAGCGAACCCAAGGAGTCACAGCAGCGGTGGCTCTTGTTTGGTCCCTGCCCAGCCACAGCTGCCAGGGAGTTTCAGAGCCCATGTGGGATGGCCAACATGGCCTGAGAGGACAAGGACAACCCAGGGCAAAAATCATCTTTGTAGCCCCCGTGGTCATCAGTGGCTGCTGCACCAGGAAGACAACTGAGAGGAGCAACACGATGTGAATATTTTGTGCGTTTGCTAAAAAATGCTTGCAAATAAGAGTGCCTCCTCCCAGCCAGTCACAAATTCACAGCTAGTGGAATTTACAAATGCTCTAGTTCTGCTCCAGTTCAAGAAGAGTTTTCACAATCCAGATACAGGAATAGCCCAGTTTATTGAAACAAATCCAAAGAAGGATGGGGATTGCCAAAGGCCCTAACTACAGGGCATTAATATATATAGTAAAGGCACTAACTAGACTTTCCCTATACCCCTGGTAAATTCAGTACCTACTGAGTCCTAATATCTATATAGTAAATGCACTACTTATGGGGGAATTAATAAATATCGTAAGAACACTAATTACAGAGCACTAATATATACTGAACTAACTAAATGCAGGTTAATATATACAGGGTCTGTCAAGAGGCCCCACAGGCACAGCTCTCTGCACCAGCATCTCTTTCAATGGCTGTGGATCAGCAGTTGTTGTACTCCTGCAGGGCCTTCCTGTGGGTATCCAGACTGCTGGCCAGGTGCTCCAGGAGGTTGGGTGCTACAGCCACCTGGAAGCTGGAGGGCAAGCTGATCTCCGTAGGAAAGCTCTCATTGCCGATGACAAGGTGGTGAAGTGGTTTTGTCTCCAGCGAGCAGCGGAGGGACTTCAGGATATCCATCAGTCACTGCCCAAAATCCCTCCTGCCCCACAGTGTCGGGGGCCACAGTGCTCAGGAGGTGTATCACCACCGTCTTCAGGACACAGCTGGAAAAACCTACATCCATCAGGAAGCCTATGAGGAGCTGCAGCCTGGGAGACCTGTCTGGAAATGTGCCTGAAGAATTTTGCCTCTGCCACAGCGTAAGTCTCCAGCCACGTTGTGCTTGGGATGCCTACTTCTGTAGGCTGGCTGCTCACAAAGATATCTGAGTCTCCTTGCCGCACTGCAAAGAACATCTCAACCGTGAAGCTTTCCTTGTCTTTGCTCAGCTGAAATTTGCAGGAGCGGCTGGAGGGCTGCAACCTTAAACGCCAGTGGCACGATTCAGGCAACAGCAGCCAGGCTACTCTCATAAATCGATAGAACCAGTGGACAGTTTTCTCCACATCTAGATAGCAGCCGGTGCAGAGGGTGTGCAGGAGGCTGGGCTCCTGTTTCCTTCTCAGCTCCTCCTCGGAGTGGTGGAGGAAACACAGCATGTCCTCCCCCAGCCTCTCCCTCCTGCAGGTGCACACCAGCTCCACACGGACACAGAAGTTCCTCTGGACCATCCCTGCAGTGTCCAGCTCCAGGTGGAAGGCATGTCCTGGAGGGGGACTCAGGGGTACAAGCAAACGGTACACAACATCATGTGCATGGGGACTCCAGCCTTCAAAGGCGCTGCCCACTCCGATGGCTGGTTGTGGCACCGGGTAGAAACTGTTGGACAAGCCTTCTCCAAAGACGTGGATGAGTTTGTCCACCAGGTCCGTAATCATGGAGAATCCTTTGTCCAGATCCAGAACAGGCAACTCCTCTATGCGCTCCTCTAAAAGGCTTCTAAGCTTCCTTTGCACATTGTCACCATGGTCTTCTCCTCCGTTTGCCATCTCCTGCTTGTCATCGACATTGCCCTCTTCCACATTTCCAACAACGGTCCGTCTTTCTTCCTCCTCCACCAAGTTGCTGCTGGACCTCTCCTTGTGGCCACCTTTGTCTGGATCACATCGAATTTTCCCATGTCCAAACCACAGCACCAAGAGAAGCACGAGGATTCCGCTCAGAGCCCAGGACTGCCACCCAAGCCGGGCTCCCCAGGCCCCACCACTCTGCTCCGGCTTCGTCTGCTCCAGCTCCTGAATCAGCTGAGTCATCTGCTGCTTCAGATACTCAGCACGCTGCTGCATGCGCTCCAGGCTGGCCTCATCCAGCCCATCCCCGGCCTGCTGTGGGTACTGGATGAGGCCTTGCACAAGCAAGAGAAGGAATGTAATGGCAAGCATGGCCTGGGGCAGTGAGCAGGGGTTCAGTGGGGATGGGAGGGAGCTCAGAATAGGGGAAGTGGGGACAGGAGCCCCCGGGATCTGAAGGCAGGATAGAGGGGGCCCGGCAGCTGGCAGCCTGCCAGGCCTGTGCCGCTGCCCCAGCACCGGCACAAAGGGTCTGGCCAAAGGCGCTGCCACTGGGCACAAAGGGACTGGCCTCTGGATGCCCGCTGACAAGACGCTCCCCGACTACTCGCGTGTCTGACGTGGGCCTCGCTCCGCGTTCAGCACAGCTTCCTGTCTGCGTGCATGCTCGCCGCTCGCTGAGGCTGTACTGGGGCAGCATTACCTGCTGCCCCTGTTGGCAGCTGCCCCCATCGTCACACTGGGGCTATGATGTTACAGGTGCCATCGTGCATCTAGGCCAGTACTAAATTC
Source organism: Geospiza fortis (assembly GCF_000277835.1). NCBI lineage: Eukaryota > Metazoa > Chordata > Aves > Passeriformes > Thraupidae > Geospiza > Geospiza fortis. The sequence continues at coordinate 3,100,355 of NW_005054328.1, read as the reverse complement.
CGGTGGACCTAATGATGTTAAATGTCTTTTCCAAGCTAAATGATGCTGTGATTTCCTTCCAGAAATATCTCTCTTGCTCCTGGATGCTGATTAACTCCTCCTGGCTACCCAGACCTGCTTTGAGCCAAAACCTCTATAGTACAAACTCCTCAAATCTGAACAAATATGTTTTTGTTAATGTGTATGCATATACACCTTTGGCGTATATGCAGGTAGATGTATAGACGTGTTTATGCACAAGGCACTATACAAGGCATTATCATATTCATGCACATACAAGGCACTACATTATGCATGTATATGCATAAACACACGTAGGGTTTATGCATATTCAAGGCCTATTCTGAGGGAAAACCTGAGAAAACATGAGGGCTGAAGTAGGCAAAAGGGGTCTTCTTGGGTACTTTATGCCTTTTCTGATAGTTTTAGCCAGCCTTTGATCTTTTGCAGAAACTGAATGTCTAAGTTTGAATGTCATGTGAATTTTCACATCATGTACTATGGTTAAGCAAGCAACACATCCCTTCGATTCCATCATTTGTATGACTATGCATGTTTTTATGTCCCCACTTTTTATAGAAATTGTGGTACTGAAAGCAATACTAGAAAGGTATTCCCTTTTCAGATTTGATCATCATCTTTGTTGTGTCTATTCCAGGAATCTGTTTTATCCACCACAGTAGGTGCAGTTATTGTAACAGTTCCCACCATGTTTGCCACAGCTATTTCTATGGTGCAGTAGAAATCAATAGCTTTTTTTCCATGCATCAGGGATTTCTCATCAATACTTATGTACAACAATTAAATGAGCACAGGTTCCACTCATCTGAATAAGCCTGGTAGCTTTATCCCATTTTGGAACCTCTGGAAGTAGCAAACTGTGACATTAGGACCTGATTTAGTGTTTGAAGGTTTCCACCCCCCTTTCTAGAGCATCCCTCCCCTCAGTTCAGCTCCGAGGCTAGGGCTGTTCCTTCTGAGCCTTCTACTTCCCCCTCCAGTTCTTGAATTTAATACTCTGTTCAAACGACCTTCCCAACTAAGCAAGCAGTTAAGACATCAAACTTGCTTTACACAGACTTAAGAAAATTGCAAAACTTTATGTCTTGCTCAGGTTATTCATCTATTTGTCCTGTCTAAGGGAATGTGAAATACAGCACCATCAATTATCTGCTGTGTATCAACTGTTAGGTTGTTAGGACTATATCTAAAATACATTATTTGTAGTTTTTAGACTAACAATTTTTCTATCAATTAATCCCTATGCCAACATTTCACAATATCTGAATTTATTCCAGCTCAGCAGCTAATTCAAGTCTGTTGGCATTATTCTGGATGGAGCATTTGATGGAGAAATCTGATGTCATTTGTTGTGAACAAGAGACCTGTTTTCATTATGACTCAATACCTGTATTAAATACTTGGATTACACAGACACACTGCTTAAATTCAATACCTGTGTCACCCACATTCAGTAAGTAATGATCAGTTAGTCACTAACCAGGCCTCAAATGGTTAGCCATGGCAATTAGTCTATAAATCATCAACACAAAAAAAAAAGGTCTCTCCCACATTTTTTAATGCTTTCTTATGTTTGTTTGTTTGTTTAATTGCTTTTTCTGCTTACAATTTTCCTAGCTATGGTGGGCATGGAGATGGATTATGAATCCCTTTCATCCTATTTACAGCAGCAACAGCATCTCAGATTCTGGCCTGGCTTGCTGCCAGATGCAAGCAATACATTTCCTCCAGTTGCAAGCTATAAAATTATTCTGTCTTTGTCATTCCCTGGATCTTTTTGAAGGACATCAATGATTCTCTGCCAGTGTAGCTGTGATGAATTATATGCTTTTGCTGTTTAGCACAAGGGTGAGCTACACAAAGCCACAGAGGATGAATTTAAAAAAGATCCACATGAGTTTTTATTGTTTATTGAAACCAATTCCATAATAGCAATGCGAGTACAGCAAAAATATTAAGTGCAATTAGGGAGACAATTGAAACTAGGAAATTAAAGACACTGTTGGAGTTTTTTGCATGCTTCATGCCTGTTTTCTTGCATATTAGGATCAAAAAATGACTTGGGAGACTCCATGTCAGGTTTATGCCACATAGCTACTCCTGTGCTTTTGAAATACCAGTATACATATCCTCTCCTTTTATAGGACTTTATGCTGATTGCATCCTAGCCTACTCACTAAATTACATTTTCCAGTAATTTAATTAAACATATTCAGAGTTCTTGTGCACAATACACATAATTTTTGAGGATCTTTCATAATCACATTTGTTTTTTTTCCTTTTTCCTCCTAAAATTTATAGTTAGGGAAGAGGGATAGCAATATTTTAATTTCAAGTGCATTAAAACTGTATTTTGCTCACATATTTCCTTATTTTTATTGTGAAGTGACAGGTTGTGCCTGAAAATACTGCCTTGGTTAACAAAAACTGGCAAACAAAATCAAAACTTTGTTCTGTTTCCTCTATTTTTATTATTTTCATTTAATGATCACTGAGTATTTATTTTGAACATTCAGAATTGTGGAGACATAGTTCTGCCAAGAGCAAATATGTCTCCCTCTCAAGAATGTCCCATTTATATTTTCCCACATAGGCAGGTTATAATCTTTGTCTGAAATGTTCTACTTTATCCTGCTCCACCCAAATTCTTGTGTCACTTTCATCACTGTGCTAACATAACATACTCCAGCAAGTGAAGCAAGCAAGATCTCCTGTTTCCTTTTCTTTTCCTCTCTCCACAAAGAAATTTGCTTAACTACTTTTTTTAATAAAGATTAGCATTAGGGGAAAAAAAAATAGCAGTAACCTGGAGTAACAAAAGCCAAGGTTTAGAAACCCTCTTACTTTTTTGTGGAATCAACCACAACAGCCTCATTACATTGGGCCTGCCTTCGAATCCAAGCCTTTTTGCCAGCTTTTTGCAATACTTTCATCCTTCAGTACAATCC
>NW_005054328.1:3096476-3097376 GCF_000277835.1 Geospiza fortis | reverse complement strand
CTTTTGCTCTCATCCCTGACCTGTCATTATCCCCAGGTGCCACCCTGACCCAAACCCTTGTGTTCAAACTGGCAATGCTAGAATGTGCCCAAGGCTCCCCAAAGGCTTCCTTGGTCCCAGTGCCCGGAGGGGACATGATGGGTCTCAGCACTGCGGCAGGCTACTCTGCTACCCTCATGCTCCCAGGCAGCTCTCTGAACAAAATCACAGAAATAATTAGGTTGGGAAAGACCTCTGAGATAATCAAGTTCAACCTATGACCGAACAACACCATGTTAATTAGAACATGGCACTAAGTGCCACATCCAGTCTGTCCTTAAACACCCCAGGGATGGTGACTCTACCACTTCCCTGGGCAGCCTATTCCAATGTCCAATCTCCCTTTCTGTGAATAAATGCCTCCTAAAGTCCAATCTAAACCTCCCCTGGAGCAGCTTGAAGTAAGCTATGTCCTCTTGTTCTGTCATTACCTGCCTGGAAGGAAAGGCTGACCTGGAAGGAAAGGCTGACCCCCACCTGGCTACAACCTCCTTTCAGGCAGTTGTAGAGAGCCAAAAAGCCTCCCCTGAGATGCCTCTTTTCCAGGCTAAACACCTCCAGCTCCCTCAGCTGTGCTCCAGACCCTTAACCAGCTTCATTGCCCTTCTCTGGACTACTCCAGCACTTCGATGTCCTTCTGTAGTGAGGGACCCAGAACTGGACACAGCACCAAGGGATGGCCTCACCAGTGCTGAGTGCTCACAATCACGGCCCTGGCCCTGCTGGCTCCACTATTGCTGATACAGGCCAGGTACCTCTCGGCCACCTTGGCACACTCTGGCTCATGTTTACCCGGCTGTCAGCCAGCACCCCGCGTGCTTTTCCATGGGCTGCTTTCTTTCGATGTCACAGGGGTGCCCA
>NW_005054328.1:3071976-3096085 GCF_000277835.1 Geospiza fortis | reverse complement strand
GGGGGAACAGGACCGCCGCGGGGCCGTGTTTTCCTGGGGGCTGTGGGGGCTGGGAACGGGCCCGGGCCTAGGCCTGGGGTCGGCCTCCGGAAGGTCTCGGGCCGCTGGTGTTCAGTTCCTTTCCTCCGAAGTCGTTTAGTGTATGTCGGTTTCGGTGATTGCATTTAAAATTTGCCATCGCGAAGTGCTACTAGAAAATAACATTCGATGTGTTCTTCAAGAGCGTCTCGGCTGAGTGAAGGAAAGCTGCGGGAAGCGGAGGGCTGCTCTCGGGGGTGCCTGGGCTGAGCTGGGTAAGTCCGCACGCACCGGGCTGTGGGTGGGAGTGTGAGCGACGGCACGGGCCAACGTGATGAAGTCTGATTTAGAAACATAATCTCTTCTCCCTCTTGTAGGACTGGCTTGCATGTGCTCTGTTTGAAGTGCCATTTCCTCATTTCTGACCTAGGACTTACAGCAGCTTCTTCATTTTGAGATCTGGCCCAAGTAGCGTTGTGGCTTACTGGGACAGAGTCAGGTAAATGTAACATAGACTTTTAAAATCATAGAGCGTTTTAATTCACCAAAATTCAGGACAAGGCAACAGTCTTAAGCTGTGCCAGGGGAGATTTATGTGGGACATTAGGAGCAATTTCTTCCCAGAAGGGGTGATTAAACATAGGAATGGGCTGCTCAGGGTGGTGAAGTCATCATCCCTCAAAGTGTTTAAGAAAGACTGGACATAGCACTTTGTGGCCTGAATTAGTTGACATGCTGATGTCTAGTCATAGACTTGATGATATCAGAGGTCTTTTGCAACCTAATTGATTCTGTGATTTTGTTAAAAGCTAGTAGAAAAACTGCATACAGTTAAGCCAGCAGCTGCAGTACCTAATGAAGTTTTACTTAGTCCTCACTAAAGCTTGTCCTCGGTATGTTTTGATGTCATAAAAGTAAATAATTTTGCTTGGCTCTCTTCTGTAAAAGCTAAAGTGTTTGGATATGAAAAAGGTGGATGCAGGGAGAGGAGGGAGACGAATTTCTTTTGAAATTATTCTTAAGTTCAGCACTTCAATGACTTGGATTGATGCTTTTGTACTTGTCTGCAGCTGACTTTCTTGCAGTGTCCCTGTCTCAGAGCAGGTGGAAGAACAGAGCAGGCCGTTAGAGGTCAGTGTTTGTACGGGCAAGTGCCATTCGGTGACCAGCAAAAGCACTGAGCTTCCCCTGGTGTGCGAGGGGGAAAAGGACACTCAAAGTTTTATGAGTCTTGCGCTACAGAGCTAAGGTTTGGATGCACTGCATAGGAAGAATTGCTAAGTAATTTTCCCTGCTGTCTATTGCATAATACCTGTAATCCCACGGTTCAATTTCTGTTTGTGTGATTTATACAGAGCTAAGGTTTGGATGCACTGCATAGGAAGAATTGCTAAGTAATTTTCCCTGCTGTCTATTGCATAATACCTGTAATCCCACGGTTCAATTTCTGTTTGTGTGATTTACTTAGGAGTAATGGGGAATCTCCTGTCGCTGTTGCAGTTGTTTTGTGTTCTCTGTTTTGTCTGTCATGTCCTTTGCAGTGACCTGGTGCTTGATTGTTTTTTGTAATGATGAACATGGTTTTGATACAAAATATGTAAATAATAGCAATAGACAGAAGTAGCAGAAGTGAAGGAGTATGAAATCTTGGAAACAAAACTCTTTCTAAAGTTCATGCAAGTTCCAGATTTCCTTTGGCCACTCTCTATTGATTAGGCTTCTAAAAGCCTTGAGCTTTTGAGGGGAGAGGATTGGGATTTTGGTGGTGGTGGTGGAGTTTAGTAGACCCACTGCTAATCCATAATGTTTCACTCCTCACAACTTATTAAACCTACAGGGGAAAATATATATCTTTGAGGATCTTATTCACACGAGTTAAACTCACTTTGTAATCAACTCAAACTAGTTTGTAACAATTGGAAAGTCAGGGAACCAAAACATTTCTTAATTAAACAGTCCTTAGGCTCACTGAAGTGAAACTCAAATATCCTAGTTATTCTTTTGTTCTCAAGATAAACTGTGCATTCTTTTGTTAATCAAATTGTATTATAAACTGTTGGAAAATTAATTTGGCAAGACTTGACAGATTAAGGTTTTTTTGTTTTGTATGGAAAATATGATAATATTACCAGTTTACGGAACTGAAAACCATTTGAAGATCCAAGAGATGTTTTTGGGTATTGCTCAAAGGAGCTTTCTTCATTTTACCTTTTTCAATTTGTTTTCATTCCATTGCTTTTCAAGTACTTCCAAAATGCATTGAAATTTCTTGTTCCTTTATATCACTGTATGTCAAAATGATACTTAGCAAAATATTCTCAGGAGTGGGGAATATCCAGAACAGGAGTGGTGGATAATTCTAATCCCCCAGTTCTTACAATTTGTTTGTTTTAAATACACTGAGTTATGAAAAGCATTCTTCAAAAAGATTATTGCCTCTTCAGTGAACTCTTGTGAGGCTATAAAATAGCTGATCAGCTTTAATTCAGTATGTGAAAGTGAGTGCTCTTGTTTTATATATATAATTAGACATGAACTGTAGGCATTTATGCTTTCCTTAAATGTAAGAATATGAGGTCTGGGCCTCCAGAGTACTGTTTTTATATCTCATATTATTTTAGTACTTTAATATAAATATATTCGTTTCTATTTTTTTGCATTCCCTGAAATTCTGTCCTGTGGAGCCAGACCTGATGCGGTCTTGCCTGTACATCCTGTAGAGAACAGATTGTGCCCAAAATGCTGCCTGATCAGGCTTGTTTTGCTCTTCAAGGAGCAAAATAACATCCATTCTGCACAGGTGTTTGTGGGGCCAGGAGTTAGGCAAGGAAGTGTTTGGGAGTAGGGAAGCACCCTGATATGTTCTAATATTCTTACATGATCTTAGTTATAGTTATGATTAGGTATGTCCTTTAGAAATATTTTTAATAACTCCACTATCTTGTAAGGAAAAAGAACAATCATTCCTGATTATCTGCATGTTCAAAATAATGATACCTTCCAGCATGTGTTTAGCAATTTCTAGGACAGGTGATCTCAAGCATAGCTTATTTAACTTTGTAGGCTTTGCAGTGAAATTTTAGTTTTTCTCAGGTTCTTTTGACATAAGTTTTTGGCATCTAATTTTTTTGGATCACTTTGAAAATATCTAGGTGTTTAAAAAACATTATTTTGGAAAATTACTTCCTAAGTAACAAAAAATACTCTTTTCCAGGTAATTCAGTATTCATTTCCAACTATCTTCCTAGTTTAGAAACCTGATGGGATATTTATTCCTCTAATTCCTTCTGTATAGATTATGAGGCCAAATGGATCCCAGTCACTAGAGACAGAGTTGTGCTAACAGTGAACTGAGCCAGAAGGCTTGAATTTGTAATGAAAACTGTCTTGGCAGCTGACATTTCTGTTCTGCTTGGCTCTGCAATAATGCATGTATAGGCAGTGAAGGCTGAGAAGAAGGCCAAGTTTATTTTATTGGGGAAATAAAAATATAGTGAAAAAATTACAGCTCATTTATGGGTATGTTGAATGTCCTGCAGCATAGAAGAGTTTTGTCTGAAAGCATCTCAATTTTTTGGTGCGTAATTTGCTTTGCCATTTAGAAATCAGCTAGGAGGTTATGTCATTCAACAGGTGGAACTGATGGGCTCTGATGCAGGCCCTATTTATTCACCCACTAGAGGCATGATATCTCAAAGTTGGATTGAAAAGAAAGAGATGGTGAAATTAAGCTTGAAAGCTGCCAAGAGTGGTGAGAGAGCCAAAAGACAAGGGAAGCTGAGCATAGTCAGTAAAACACTTCTAAACTGTTGAGAAAATTCTTTTGACCTTCTTTGAAGGTGAAGAAAATTTTGAATGTATTTGCTCCATTACGTTTTCAGGAAGTGTCTCCAAATACAAAATAGGATGATTTCACCTTGAGATATGGGATTTTTCAGTTTGCTTTGGGCTTCAGGAGTAGCCCTTCTTATTTTATGCCTGCTTCAGATGTAATGTTTATCATGTACTGGTGGTGTGGTCTCTCTTATCAGATACAAAAAAAAGTATAAATATAGATGTAGATATATAAATACACATGACACAAACGTGTGTGCTCTAGCCAATCTTGAAGGCATGAAGCACCAGATGTTGTAGGGTATGGGAGTACTTTTCAGGGTGGAGATTGGGATAGATAGTACAGTCTCATTAGGGGTTAGGGACTGGATGTTTTCCAGACAAATGGGACAATTGATATTCAAGCCTGTTATTGAACATTGTTGGAATGTCAAAAATTGAAAATGGAAGATTTACTGAAATTCTACAAATACCTCAATTCAAGTCACACAAATAAGTTGTTAATTCATTTGGTTAAAAAGTTTTAAAACATGTCTAAATTAGTTTCCTGAATATTAACAAACTTTCGCTTGTGTTCTGTTTTGTTTTCCAAATTCTTCTTTCCCCTTCTCTAACTTGGAAGTAGTTTCTTATTCTGGATTTAGCTGTGTTACTATTCTGATTTCTCTTTTGGGATTGAAATACCTCAGACTACTGAATGTAATGCTAGTAGCATTCCTAGAGCCATGCCTGTCACATTTAATATAAATAATTAATATAAATATAATTACTAATATAAACAATAGGTAACACAGTGTGTGTCATAAGGTTATAGGAGTCATGAATAATTTTACAGCTTTTTTACCTTTCTTTCTTAAAACCAAAACCATTCTCACTGGTTTTTTTCCTCTCTCTAAATTGTTACAGAAAAATGCATTCTGAATGATAGCTACTGCTTGCTGAACTGAACTGCAGAGATCTTGTGCTTAGAGATGAAGATGATAAACCAGAGGAAATAATCCAACTGCTGCCATTGTGACAGCTAAAAGATCTTTTGTGCCAAAATGAGCAGTCTTTGAGAAAATCCTGGAAAGCCGTTAAACCTGAAAAATGGGAGAAAGAGTAAGAAGCCCAGATTCTGAGCAGGAGAGGAAATCAGACGAGGATAAAAATAGTGACTCCTATTATTCAGATGAAGGGAATGCATCTCGTTCATCCAGCCAGTCACCAGCTCTAAGCTCTCCATCTACAAACCAAGAAAAAAGACATCACAAAACACAGACTTCAAACAGCCTGTTGCACTACCAAGGTAGGTAGGTAGCAGAAATTGCTGCTTTGTAACTGCTCCAAAGAGTTAATTATCTTTGAAAACTCAAAAAAGAGAAACTAGCATTAGGAGCATCTACAAATACAGTTCATGTGAATTATACTACAAATGGCAGGTAGACAGTAGCTGCTCCATTGAAAATTAAAATTAACCCTCTCCTGCATAAGGAGAAATTTTGATGATTTTCAAAATTCTACATAATTTTCTAAGCAAGTGAATATGGCTTTTATACTAGCCTTCTGTTGAATCATGCTGATGCTTTCTTTTTGTCACTGACAAAAACCTCAAGGCCAAAAACCCAAGGCATGTCCTTGCTGTGCAGTCTGTAAAAAGGAGACAGCTGTTGAAATTTCCCTGACCAAATAACCTACAGATACCTGTCTTGTGGAAGTCTAGTTGACTAAGCTTTACAAGATAATACTGGGACTTTAAATAAACAAAAGACTGCTAATGTGGCAAAAAAAAAGAAAACATTTTTGATGAAAATTAGGTTCAGATGGAGATTCAAAAAAAAGGTTTTTTTGCTCTTTCTTTGTGGGTAAAATATTTCCAACTTGAGATGACACAACTCCACTTTGAGCTCCCTCACAGACATAGGCTGCTTTTGTGATTGTTTGTTGGGAGGTGAACATCCCTACAAAGAAGAGTAGCATGGTTATGCAGGCCCTGGGCTGAAGTAGGGCTGTGAAGGCTTTCTGCCACACTTGGACAGCTTCTTCTAAATAATTGTATACATTTTTCAGTGAAGTCATAGCGTGTCCTACCTTTCTTGGGCAGATGTTTTTGCTCATTGATAAATGCTTGATAGTGTGTGGATCATTTGGTCTGTGTTACAATCTAAGCTGTGCCAAAAGGTCCAACCTTAAGTGTTTAATTTGCTCAGGGAATGTATCTCTACAGATCCTTAACAGTGTGGGTATCCTGGTGCAACTGGTGTTTTGCTGAGCATCTCTGTGTTCAGAAGTGGCATCTCTTCCATGGTAGCCATGGGTTGTCTGTCTGGGAACCAAAAATGGCAGTTCCACCATGCTGTTTAATTTGGAGGGGGCAAATGTGTGACCAGTTCTTTGTTCATATAGCCAGAATTGAATATAATTATTACATGAAGGTAGTGTGAATGTCATGTTACATTGTCTTGAAATACACTATTCCCCAGTGTAACTGAATGATCAAAAGTAAAATGTTGGTAGTGGAATTTTATGTGTGCCCTAAATAAGGAGAAATTCTTACAGGGTCTGCAAGTCTAGGGTTAATGGGAACTCCCTTAGTTGGTGATAGGAGTGGCATCATTCCTGCAGTGCATGTATTAGATAATCTTTTCACACTTGAATGTGACATAAGTGTTCTTTGTAAATGAAAAAAACACACCTTCTTTTGTTTGCCCAAGCTGTGGAAAAAATGAGCAGCAAGCAGAAAATGAATGAGTATTTTTGCAAAATGTTTAGAGGAAATTATAAGAAGGTATTTTTAAGCTGTTATTTTTGCTGACAAGTATTCTCAGTAGAATAGAAACATGGTGAGTGGCAAAGGTAGGAGGAAGAATTAATTTGCTGTCACACACACTGTCCGTGTACATGTAACTGGACTAGTGCTGTATCCCAGCTTTCAAGCCAGAACTACAAACTGCTGCTTGGTTTGTAATTGCTTCTTTCAAATACTGATGTACCTTAAGGAATTATGCACTCTATTAATTAACTCTATTAATTCAGTCATTTTAAGAGATATTTTTAGTGGATTATATGATTCATTCTTTGAGCTTGGCATGAGAGGCACATAAGATAGAAACAAAATGTTCAGCTTTTATGTGTGGGGATGACAATAATAATAATAGCAATAAATAGGAATGCAAGCAATCAAATGAGAATACTGTGTGGAAAATAACTTGTGATACAAGAATAAATTACTCAGGGAAAACTGAATTTTCGTGGGATTTATCATTTTGCTTCAGAGGCTTTTTGCATTGAGCCTTTGAAATCTGCTGTTTTGTCTGTAAATATGGCAGCTGGATTTGAAAATACTACTGCATTTGTCTGAGAGAATTGCATCTGGCATAATACATAACTGGCTAATGCTCAGCTAATTGTTGCCATTTTAAAAGCATGTGATAATTTTGTATGCATTTACACTATAGTATTTATAAACCATTTCAATAAACAATATCAAATATTAACAAAATATGACTCTTATTTCTGATACAATTTGCAGATTACTTTACAAGGATCCTATAATAATGGCTGCAGATATTACCTCCTACAGTAGATCACAGACATAAATCTCCATTTTTCAGCTATCAAAAGGAGCATAACTCTCATATATATGCCTTTTATTGTCTAGTTTGAAAGCTGCCATCTCTGCTAGATATTGTATGATTGTTTCAGGCAGAGCTTGGTTCCAAGGATGTCTGAATAGACAAACTGCATTGTCTAATAGTAAACACGCTTTTTATTTTTCCTCTCTCAGCCACAAAGAAATTGGATTCCAAATATGCACCAAGCAAAAGAGGGACACGGTGGGGTTTCCGTTCTCAGAGCCTCACTAGGGATTCTCCTGCAAAAGATATAGATCTTGTTACAAAAAGAGTTCTTTCTGCTAGGCTGCTGAAAATCAATGAGCTCCGAAATGAACTGACTGAACTCCACATCAAACTGGATGAGCTGCAGAAGGAAAACAGGGCACTGAAGAGGCTTCAGCACAGGCAGGAGAAAGCCTTGAATAAGTTTGAAAATACAGAAAACGAAATCTCTCAGCTCCTTGCTCAGCACAACAATGAGATTAGAATATTAAGGGAGCGCCTACGAAAATCTCAGGAGAAAGAACGTGCAACTGAGAGACGGCTGAAAGATACAGAAGATGAGCTGTACAGGAAAAAAACTGTCTTGCAGAAACTGAAAAAACTCTCTGCAGATAAGCACCTTGCTGAAAGAGATGACCTGGCTAAGAAACTAGCCTTAGCAGAGAGCAAGCTGGAGGACAGGGAAAAAAGAATTAAGGTGGGATGTCTTTCTTTTTGCAAGAAATTCTGGTACCGATATTTCTTTCCACAATGAATTGTAATTTTACACAGCTGTGGAGCAAATAGAAAACCAGTATTTTTTTGTTTTACCCATAAGTAGAATCAAGTAAATTATTTTTAAGGTGATTATATAGTTACATATGAGATAATTGTACATTCAAATTTCTCTTTACAAATTAAGCATATTTTGTCAGAATATATCCTGTGGATTTGTGCTTTTAAATGTTTTCATACCTAGCCATAACATTTCAGAAGTGGGTGCAGATGTAGTAAAACTTTATGTAATTTAGTTCCTGCTTTTTAAGGGAAACAATTTGTAAAATTTTCTGGGTATTTAGGGAACTTCACACTAAAAAAAAAAAAGTAATAATTATTTTTTAATTTTTGAAGAGCATTCATACAGTGTTTGATTGTCCACTATTCTGCACATCTGAGAGCTCAGCTGGACAAAATTACATCATGTTTTTTTAAATATTGAAATATCTTTAGACCTTTTACAGGTATCGATTATAAGAAATTTGTCCAATATATTTTAATTTCATCCAGCAAAAATGTTTATATTTTTTTAAACATGTCTTAAGCATGTCTACACTGTAAATATGTTTATGAACTCATCTTACATAAATTGTGTTAACGCTATTCAATCTGTTGGTAGTTGTACTATTTTGATAGTAGATATATTTTATATATTGTATATAAATTTTATACTATTCTTAGCTTAAATTATGTCATTGAGATGATGGTTTGGTGTCTATAGTAGTAATTAAACCTAAATTATATTACAGAGATAAGATCTGGAAATCCAAGGATTAAGCTGGAGACTAAGCTTTCATAAAATAAATCCCACAGTACCAATATATAAATGGCTGAGTTAGTTAAACCACCTCATCCTGTAGTGTCACCATCTGTCATCTGTGCTTTTATGATTAGGTATTTCAGCATTTATATACTGGATCATGTTAAAATGAATCATGCCTTAAAAAGTAAGGGATTTTCTTCTAGTTTTTTCTTGCTTTCATCAACGCAGCTTCACTTAAAACAGCTATTACAAGATGAGGGCATGTAAATGAAATCATAATCACAAAGCTAGTTTCTAGTAGAAAGGTTAAAAATTCCTTCTTGTTTTCTTCCTTCTAATGCTGCACTTTCAGGGAAGGATTCTTTCTCTTACCCATCAGTAGGAGATTTGTCTTAGAGATCTGGAGATCCACTGTGGCAAGAGCCTTGCAGAAAGTAGTATGAGTTTCTATTATGTCCTCAAATCACCTCTGAATACTCAAAAGGATGAGCTGCAGCATCTGCAGGTGCTTTGACCCCTCAAAATTAAGATTAAATGTTTATTTCAGTGTTACAGCAATGGTTGAGCCCATATCCAAACTCAAGACACTGGTTTACTCAATTTTATATAAGTAATTTGACTATAAAAATTACTTCAGTTATTAAAAAATATTATTTTGTTTTAATTGAAGGATCTGGAAAGAAATCTTGAATTAAGTAGTAGCAGTTTTCAACGAGAGTTACATTCAAAGAAAAAAAGGTTGTACGAGGCTCAAGAAGAAAATAGAGTTCTCCAAGAAGAGCTTAATCAGCTAAATCAGAAGCTGAAGGTAAAATGTGAAAAGAATTGAAGTTGCTAGCCATGTTCTGGGATTTTATCTTCAGAAGTATCTGTAATCAGGTTTGAATAGTTAACCAGTGGCTGCACTCTCTGATGTGTATTTAATTATATACAACATGTGAGTTCTTTTTTTGCATTAAATTGAAATGTTCTGTGCTCTGACCCTACAGTGTTTATCATAGGAATACCTCTGTGTTAATCATTATTGTTAGCACTAGTTAAGAAAAGCAAGATCAAATATAAAGCCAAACATTGAGAATAAACCACAAAATCTATGGAAAATTAGATTTGAAGGCTTGAATTTAAAATTAAATCTGCAGGTGTAAATAGTGCTTTGTTACTAATATACTTGCTTTAAAGTAGATTTGAATGAAGATTAATGTAATTTATTTGTGATATTCACATGTGTTGCTAAATGTGTGCAAATGTTTATTTAGACCCCACACCATCATCATTGTTGTCCAAATTCTCAATAAAAGTACTTAAAATATTGTTATGTTCTACTTAGTATATAAAGTACTTTGTTTCTGGTAGAATTTTCCTCAAACTCCAAGTGTCAGTATGTTGGAGATGAACCAGTTCACCATGTTCCCAGCTATCCAGCAAGTAGCAGTAGTGTTAGTAGCTCTAAAATGTTTAGAGTAAGAGTTTTAAGATTTGTTAGTGGAGAGTTTACAGTTTGAAAACCCTCTCATTGTCAAATGAATTCTGATAACTCACTGTTCATTTCTATGTTTTATTCAGTAAATGTGGTAAAGGAAAAGTATCTCTACCTGTATGATGCGATGGGCCTCTGCTAACTGATGCTGATGTGCCCTGTGACAAGTATCATTGCTTGCTTTGAAAGGTTTAACTCTTCACAACACTTAAAATTCAGTTGTGCAGTCTATACACATGGTCTGAGTCTTGTTCATGTTTATGGAAGCACTGGCATTTAGTTTTATTTTCACTGCAGAGATCAGTTTTTTTCCTCCATAATATTTTGCTAAGGAGTTTTTTGTAGGGGAGAAAGTTGTCTGTTTTCTCACGGCATAAATAGAATTAAGAATGTGTTTGTTATCCTTAAAACAGGGGATGAGACTATTATTTATTCTGTTTCTATTTACCATATCTATTTTTAATTTACTTTACAGCTTTGCTAGTGACTGGTAAATGAAATACTAGTGACTAGTTCTTATACCTGCCTCTTCCATTCACAGGAAAAAGAAAGAGAACTTGAAGCAAAAAATATATATGCTAATCGTATGTTGAAGTCATCACCTAAAAAAGACACAGATATTGTACAAAGAAAAAGAGGTAACTTGTATAAAGCAATAAAAGCATAAAAATTATTAGCATCTTTGAAATGTCTTAGCTGGGTTATAGCTTTCATGCCACTCAGTGCTCAACCCTGGCGCTGCTTGTTCAAGCACATTTATGTTTTTGCACTTCTTTCAACACAGCACTGGTTACAAAGCATTGGGTTTTTGTCTGTTCTGTAACACAGCAGAGCCAAAACACTGAACTTCACCAAACAGCAGTTTTAACTACTTTCATACCAGAACTTCCTCAGTAAAGGAGGAGGGGAACGTTGGTGGTAAATCTCGAGTAGACGATAGATATTTACTCTAGAATAAATTAGAGAGGCTTTAAAAATACATATCTTCACTGCTAAGAATATTTTTGTGATCAGTTTTATTTAGTTTTTACTAATTCAAATGTATTGTCTGTCAGATGAGCTGCACTTATTTTTTCCTCAGAGTATATGTGTCCCAGAACATAATCTTCTAAAAGTATCAGTACAGTGATTTCTTCTGGTGTGACAAGACAGTCTCAAACCTTATCCTACCCACATAAATGTGTGTATCTGTATGTGTGCTTAGGCTGTTTTCACTGGATCAGTACTTGTCAGAAGAAGCAGAAATTTATGGGACTGTTTTAAATATTTCATGCCAGTATTTCAAACAGTTTGTCTGCTGCTTGTTTTATTATAGATGCTCTACCATTATTCCATTTTAGGTTCAGATTTTTTTAAATGTCATTCCATAGAGATAAGTATATGTGTTTCAAAGATTCAAGTAAGTGAATTTTAATTTTATGAGTTTGATTCTGTGACAAGCAGTAAGATGAGTGGGATATTTTGTGGGGTTTTTTGACTAATATTCAGTGCACTATAATGACCCTATAAGTAGCATTAAGGTGGGGTTTAAATTAATTTTTTTCAGTAGAATTTTTGCATGCATATTTTTTTATGATTAGGTTTTACGGATGCTGAAAACAACTATGTGAAATTCATCAATACTTTCCACTTCCACTGACTTCAGTACAGTCTTTTGTTTGCTGCAAATCATGAAAAGTTAGAGACAGGTATATAGTGAGATATTTTCAAGTGAAAACACCATTTAATTAGTTTGTATTTTCTACAGCCAACAACCAAAATATAAAAAAGGGACTACAGCTCACAAAAAGTGTACAGACCAGTGGATGCTTCTCACCAGCAGAACTTCTTCCAGAATCAGAACTTGCCTATGGTGACTCAGCAAACAAGAAAGAGGGAATTCTTCCTAAAATAGTGAGTTCCATAAAAAATTTGAGACCCAGTCCAATTCACCTATCAGATTGTAAAATGCAGAGCTTATATTTTTGAAAATGTGTAATATACATGTGCAAATATATAGAAAATACAATTTCAAAAACATTCTGTTCTTTAAGACAAGATCTACCTTTCTAGAAATATACTCCATTTTTTTAGAGAGTTTGTCATATTCTTTGTCTTACCGAGAGCCATTAGCTCAATTTATTTTTTTCCTGCCATTATTACTTCTTTGAAGTTTTTAAGACTTCATTTTCATTTTCACTCTTTTCCTTTGTTTCTAATGCTTATTTAAAGAATCTGTTAAACAGTGATGGCTGCCTTCTCTCTGTTTTCTATTTGGTCTTAATTATGGTTTCTTTTACTTTCCAGAATTATTTCACAATGCATAAATCCAACACTTCGTCTTATTGTCACAGTGCTGGTATTTCTTCTGGCTTTCCAGCTTTGTCAATATGCTTGGGGGTTTTTTTGTTTTTCCATTTCCCTTTTTAGTACAAAATAGTACCAATTAGAAGTATTGCTAACACTTTTTTGTATTGCTAACCCCAGGCTAAAATGAGAGATTTGTAAGGTATTACAAATCAGAATGACATATCTGACAAATCAGATTCTGATACAAATTTTACAAATTCTGATTACATGAGGCTAGGACCTTTTTCCAGAAATAAAGGTCTGAGGATGGTCTTGGCTGGCTTCCTGTTAGGGCTGAAACTTTTTCATGGCAGTTTCATTTGTATGTTCTCTCTTCCCAAACCCTTTCTGTAACTATGGATGCAGTTTAATGTATTCTTCCGGTATATCCTTGGGTGAGTGAGTTACAGAACCACCCAGTTGGTACCAGTGCAGCTCATGGAGTCCAACTGTGTGTTTTCTATATGTCTATTGCTTTAAATAATGTAAATTAGATTTGGGTAGTCTAGGCTTTCATCAGTTTTTAAAGTCAAGCATTTCAAATACCTGGCCACTATCTCCTTATGTAGTTTATATTTTTTAATATAACAACGATAACCTTGTACATGAAGGAAAAATACTTGAAGGTTTTTTGGCTAACAGTCATCTTTTCTTTGTTCATTAAGGAGTAGCTATTTTTCTTAGAAAGGTGTTTTTAATCTAGAAGTTTTTGTTCTAAAATAAGCACAATATACAAAGTTAACTCCCATGTGTTGGACTATGCAGACTTTCTCTTCACTTCATTGCCATTACTTTTCTGTGTTAGTGATTTTGTTTTAACAGCAGATTAACAACTGCTGTTGTTAATACCGTTTCTGCAGGTTCTTGCTTTTTACATATGTATGTGTAGTCACTAGCTAAAATTGTCATCTGAGATTAAACCTTCCTCTTTGATTGTTTGTTACTTTATATTCCATAAATTTAAGTACCAAAAGGAAATTGTCTGAATCTACAACTGACTCATTTGAATAAAAAGGTCAGATTGTACAAGTAGAGGGCAACTAATTGCTTGCTTATTAAGAGAATATGATGGTGAAATGTGGCCTTCTATTAAACTGCCTGAAGAAGACAATGTGTGGTTTCTAAGGAGAACCACCCTGAGAGTGATAATTTTGCTTTATGGCATTGGAACTGCAACTTCCCTGAAATGTGGAATGCAGAATAGAGTTGATTGTCTATATAATTTTGTTTCAGGTGTGTAAAAGTATTCTAGAGGTGATAATATTTTGGGGCCAAACCCCTGGATCATCAAAGCTGGTTTGGTTTAAGATGACTTACTAATTTTATGTTTAGCAGTAAGAATGTGATTTCAAAATGACATAGTTCTTATGATTTTGTTAAGTTGTTCATTTTATTGACTGCTTTTCCTCATCACCTTCAGTTTTCTATTAATTTATTTCAGGAAAAAGAAACTCAAGACAAAGCATGGAAAGAACAAACAGAACTCCTAAGACAAGAACAAGACAGGGAGAGGGAAGAGAAACAGAAACATTTTCAGGAAATGCAGTCCTTGGAGGAGAGGGTTCCAAAACTTCCTGACGGTAAGGAAATGGGCAGCTGAAGGCTGAAAAATGCACCATAGAATACTAATCAAGTGAGGCTGCTGGTTTCTGGTGAAAAGAGCAAAATTATTTTGCAGAGATCACTACAGTGGAAAATTATTTTCAGTTATATTATGCAAAGAAGAATCAAAAAGAAATACAGGCTATAGAATAATCCATTCCCTGTACTCAGCTGTGATTAAGTATGCAGCAGCAAAAAATGCTGTCCACAAAAAAGTATTGAGTCTGAGAGACTGTGCTTTACAAAACAAGAATGACATAGAAGGTAAATGCTGATGTTATCTCTGACTTGCTAAATGTTATTGAGGTAGGAAGTAGATTTTTACTATTGAGATTTGAGTTACTATTTTTACTGTTGTTCTTTTATAGTAGAACAAATATGTTTTCCTGAATATAGCCTTTTTTTCAGTACTTTCTACTGCCTTATATAATTTTAAATTTTAGTTTATCTTTTCAGGTCTGGTTATCTGAATCATTTGGTTTGGCTATTTGAGAAATGTCCGTTTTTATCATTATATATTAATATTGCTTTTTTATTCATTTGGTTTTCACAGCATCTTAATCACTTACATGCACAAATCAATCTCAGATATTTTAGATGGACTGCACCCTGTCATGTTAAAGAACTCTTTCAGTGATTGCAGTTAATGAACTGTACTACTTACTCTATATGACAAGAATTCTAAAAATCTGTAGCTGTGTTCAGAGGTAAAATCTTTGAAAAATCTTCTATCATGACTTACGTAAGCCAAGAATCTGGTTTTATGTCTCTGAATAAGATGATTTAACCTCCTTACCCATCATATGGAATAAGCTGGTATTTCCCCCACCTTACAGACAAAAACATGGCTCTTGACTTAACTTCCATAATGATCTGCTACTGAAAAGAATATCTATGTTAAATATATTAACTGAACTACTGCAATTGTTTCTGAAAGCCTGAGCCAAAGTACAGTAGGTAACGTGGAACTTTGTAAAAGCCTAAGTCAGAAATTTGAGTAAAGTGTTCAAAGGAGAATGCCACTGTGTTGGAGGGACCAAGTAGTCCTTCATATTCAAGTTTTGGCCAAATATACATCTGTTATCTTGGGGGAAAAATGTTTTGAAGAGAGAAATATTTGAGAAGCTTCCTCCTTCTTCTACACATAAGCATTTCCAGGTTCTGTCCGTAAGTTGCTGCTTTGTACCTTTGGTGTCCCTTCATAGCCGTGCACAGTCACTCTGAGTCCAGCCACTGATGCACAGAACACTCATGTAAAGGTCTTTTCTGTATGCAACTGGTGCAGGGTATTTTAAATCATTAACTGCTTGAAACAGGTGATTACTCCTATGACTTTGAGGCCTGATTACTTCACAGAAATAGTTCCCTTTATGGGAAAAAAAAGAACCCACACTTACATCCCAGGACTGTCCTAATGTCAGCAGTGGTGAAAAATAAAAATGAAGTAAAAAAGTTCTGCAAGTCAGAACTATTAAAATCAGTAATGTTGTATTCATTTTCATTCAAACTCAGGAAATGGGAAGGTAATTGGCAGAAATCAAATTGCTTTGAAAATTCTAAAGCATGGGTAATGTCCTTTGGAGGATGACAGTAAACTTTTATATCTTATCAGAGAACCAGGAGTGGATTTATATTTATTCTTGTAGCAGAAAAATGTCATTGTATATAGAAGAGCATGTTAGAAACTCAATGGCTTTTTTTGCTTGCATTATTTTCACAATCTTATAAGGGTATTTTAAAATTAAAACATTTTAAATATTGTTCAAAAATTTTTTGCAGAGTGGCAAAGGAAAGAATATGACAAAATTAAAAAAGAAAGCAACTTTTTATTGGATAAAGAAGAGAAAATAAAGATGGAGACAGAAATTCACAAACCTGAAGTAGAGAGAGAAAGCACTGAAACGCTGAAAGAGCGGCGAAAAAGAAAGTTCCTGCTTGCTAAAATGCAAGAAATTGATAGAGAAATTCAAAATACAACAAACACAAAAACAACTTCCCAAGCACCACTCATAAATACAGCAAGAAAGTCTGATTCCCTGGAGAAAAAAGAGAAAATGAATCCATTCTTTGAGATTCCTGGGAAAGTCACTAATGGATTTCCTGTAAAGGACAGCCAGGATGATGGCACAAGAGCACAAGGGCAGAAGCAGCAAAGTATAAGGACTGTAGATTTAAGTGGTGAGTTAGCATTTGGTAGTTATGTACCTTCCTTTGGGAAGGGATCAGGGAGACCAAGTTGGCTCACTCAGAAAAGTGACAAATTAGAAGAAAATGTTAAGGAAAATGAAGATTTCGATAGTAAGAAAGAAAAGAAGTCCAATTTAATGGAACAACTCTTTGGAAGCAGTGCCAGTACCATTCTTCTTTCTAAAAATAACAATACACCACCTTTGGACATAGATTGGGGCTCTAGTAATAAGCCTTTTGTTGATAAAAACAGTAAAGTCAAAGAAGACAATGGGCTGTTTGGTGAAGGAAGAAGCCTAAACAGACACCGTCTGCAGTACACTACAAACAAGCCAGGAATTAATACCCTTGGTTCTTTAGAAGATGAAGTTGAAGAAGTAGTCTTACAGTGATCGTGTTTTATATGTTTCATATGTAAATACTGAAAAACTATTTTCTTGTACTATTTATTAGGTATAGATTTGAAATATTTCAGATTTATTGTAAAGCCTTATGAAGGAATAATTTACATAGATGGGTATGTGTATAGAGGAGAGATGCAAAGGAGAGATGCTTGGGGTTTTTTGACCTGTATTTTTACCTGTAGGCCGCTCACAGTACGCTGCTTTTCATTTGGAGTATTTCTTTAGGCCTCAGATACTTTCTTTATTGGGCATTTGGAGAACCTCTTAACTGTGCCAGGAGAAGGCATGTGTAATATCAGTCATAAAATGAGTAGAAGAGACATTCTTAGCACTGATTCTCTTAAAAAGAGTATTTTACGCTGCTGCCATGTTATCTCAGAAGAATATCCAAAAAGCACAATTAACTCAGGAACAGCTGCTCTCTCCTTTTGCATAGGTTTTTGTGGACCTTACTACCAAAAGTATAACTCTTCTCATACATTCAGATTATATTTGTTATACAATGCCATCTTTTGTAATTTCTGAATTTTCTATGTAAAATTCCAATCATTACTAAGTAATTTTTTAACAAAATGGTTTTATTAAATGAGTTGAGTAAATTTTTTGTGTGTAGATCGTCTTTAACACAAATTTCTGACTTCTTATATTATTGATATTGGGGGTGTTGCCTTGTGAAGGCTGACCTAGAACAGAGACTAGATGGAGTTAAAGAATAAAGTAGGTATTTATTAGAATGCCTCAATGGACACACCTTGGGCAGCACAAGAGCCCAACCAGGGCTACACCCAAGATGAACCCAAAATGGTCACAAAATGGATGACCAGTCATGGGGTCTCACACTTCTGTAAGTCTTGATCCATTTGCATATTGGTGTTAATTGTCCAATTATAGCTTCAGGTCATGAAGTCCCATTATGAAGTTACATCTTTCTTGTTTTTTTCTCTTCAGTCCACATTGCTCTTGGGCCTGAAATATGGATCATTTGTCCTTGGTCCCCAGCTAGAGAAGGAATTGTTTTGTCTACCTACCCTGTGAAAAGAGCTTACTATCCCCTAATATGAAGCTCAGAACTACACACTAAAGCAGTACAGAATCTGAAAAACTTAAAAGCTAAAACCTGAGGCATTGGGGGGAGTTGGTTGCAACTTCACTCATTATGTTATTTACTGTTTGTGCTGTGTACACAAATGAAAAAGATAGGCAATGAAGAATTTAGCACTATTCCAGGAAATAAGCTGAAGGTCATTCCTTAAACTGAAGGTCATTCCTTACTAGAACAAGAGATTTTCAAACACTTCTCTGATATGCTCTCTCTGAGCCTGATTCAAAATACACTAAAAGACAGAGAATTCTTATGATTTAAAGATGCATTGAGTCAAGATTTTTCTGAACATAGTGGCTCTTCTGAAGAGAAAGGCTGGTGTCTTCATCATGCAGTAACTCTCTTTGTGCCTCCCATTCAGAAAGAAAATTACTCACAGATCCAGATCCAGGGTGTGGGGCAGTTCTCACCAGGTGCCCAGTAGTGAAGAGCAGCTCATGTACACCTGCTTGCTTACAATCCCAATTACATTCATTGTGGTACTACAGAACTTATCTGGCTCATTTTGTCTGCAGATGGTCAGAATGTCAGAAATATTTTAACCAACAACAGTGAATTTAACTCTGTGTTGCTTTCCTGCAATGACTTTTTGGGGTGAATACTGTGGTGTAAGAGGTAGGTGAGGGCTGTGGGTAAACACTGTGGGTGTTTGTGACTGGGTAGTTATTTGTCTTGTCCTACTTGTGGGTGGTGCTGCCGTCTGGAAGCAGGTGCTTTGCTCCTGAAGATGACATTGAGGTGGATTGTTTATTTTTATTTCCTGTGGTTGAGGATTATAAGGCATAAAACAATAATGTATCTGCTGCAGGTATTAAGGAGGGGACTGTTGGTTTTGTTTCTTTGGAAGTCAGCTCATTAACAACTGGCAAATTCCAACTATTGTGCTGAACTGATGTGCCCTGCTGTTTCAATTACAAATGTATAGTTTCTAAGCTGTTTTTTTATTATCAGCCCCTTCTTAAGCTCACAAATATTCACATCCTGTTACCAGCCTCTTCCTAAAGCAAATGCTGTGGTGACTCATACCAAAAATAAAAGGTGTATCTGCATTAGGAAGGTGAAAATAAATTGATCTGATGGAAACAGTGTCACAGGTATAATTTCTCTTTTCCTCTCATGTCTGTCCATCTCTACAGTTTATTCTTTTCTCTTGCTGCACTTTCTAGTTTTAGAGTTACTGGCAAAAGTACCATTACAGATAAAATGTGTGAAAGCACAGGTAATCTTCTTATTGTGGGGGTAAACATTTGTGTCCTTGTAACATCTGTAAGCAGCATTTCTGTTGTAGAGTAACGGTTTTCTACTCACTGGAAAAAATTTTTGCAAGATCTTAAAAGGCTCTGTAGACCTTACAAATGGGCACATTGGTCCCCTGTAGTCCTCTGGACCCCTGGTCTCAGCTGCTGTATCTGGACAGTCTGCAAGTTTTAGTGCTTTTTAGTGGTGGCAGTGTCTTAACAGCACTTGATTGACTGCAAAAAAAAATCCAGATTTGCAGTAAAAAGTAGGTCACAACAGTTTTTGATGGTGATTTGTGTATGAGTTGATGTTTTTGCCCAGTTTTGATGTTTAGACCATATGGCTATTACATCTGTTCTTGCTTTCCTTCTGAACCATCAAAGGTGATGGAAGAAATTCCTCCATTCCAACAAGGAAGGATCATTAAATTTTGATTAACAGTTTTAGTCCAATATTCAGGTTCATTATTACTGTCCTGGAAAAAATGGTCGTACAGTTCTGATTCCCAGGAGAGTGATCATCAAACAAAAGTATCTGAGGAGCATCTGATGAGGGTGTTCAGGTGTCAGGGCTCACCTGACAGAGAAAACAGGAGGTTTAAGAAGGAATATTTTTCTTTTTGAAAGAGGAAATGAACTGGTGAGTGTGTCGGGGGGTATAATAGATGTTCTGTAATCCAGAAGATATGTAAACAACTGGAGGAGAACTTGGGAGACCCTTCACAACTCTGAACTGAAGCCTCTCAGCTGAGGTAAGAAAATGGAAGTGGGAAATGCTTAAACATCTTGAATATTTTTCCCAGATCTGTGGAATATTTGGGCTAGCTAAAAAGTGGGAGCGGGGGAGGGGGGGAACTATTTTCTATAACCTTATGAGATCCTATGTTTGTGATTTTGCTTCTTCTACTGCAACCGTGCCTAAAGAGGTGAATTGCAAATCTGATGCTTCCAAAACGAGGACACAGAGAGGATGAGCTTAGGCTACTTGGTAGCCTCAAGTTCATTGCTGGTCCTGAGACGGAAGGTCTTATCCAGCCAGGCCTTTGCAATGTCAGGAGGTGAGACAGAATATCTAATCTGGCACATTAGGAGTACCAATTTGATTTTGGGGCAGGTGGCTACAGGAGCATCAGCAGGGCTTTCACTGATACTTGTGCTCTACAAAGTCCTTTGGGTGAGCCTTTGCTATTCAAGAGAATAGTAAAAAATTCTGCATAGTGCTCTGAAGCAGAGACCGGCACAAACCACTGTGGCAGACACGAGTGCCTTCAGGAGAGTCATGGTTCCAGCAAGGGAGGTTTTGTTCCCAGCATCGCATGGCTCCGCTAAGCCTGACCTACTCTTGTTCCAAGATGACAACTTTAAGCATAAGAGATGCCCCGGGTGACATTGCTCATTTATAAAATTCCCTTTTGTTGGATCAAATTTAACGTGGTCTCCTGTTTCGAATTATCTCTTTGATTAGCTGCAAAGTTTTGATGTCTGCAGGAGGAGAACAATTGCATCAGTGTGTGCTGTCAGCCGGGACTCGTGGCTGCTGGGGAGTTGCTAGGATACCTCTCTAAAAGGTACGATTCACTTGATCAACCACCAACCCAGTTTGCATGAGAACTATTATTCCTATCTTTGTTTTGTGCTAGCATCAACTGTGCATTAGATGTGCATGTATGTTTAGAGCAAGCTACAGGTTGATTTTCATGTGTGTCCGTTTCCTCCTTTTGATATGCAATAAAACCCTCTCTGCTTCACAGCAAAGAATCCAGAGCAGTTAGAGTAGCAATTCCAGTAATCTGTAAAATGAGCATTGCTTCCAGAGGGGAACATCAGCCTAGAGAACCAAGAGAAGGTTTGACTTTGGATATGCATTTTTGGCATTATAGCTAAAGCTTCACTTTATATGTGTGAAGATGCAAGGGAATTTTAATCTCCTATGTGTTATTTTCTTTCCCCACTCTGAGCAGGGGGTTGGACCAGATGACCTGCCACTGTCCCAGCCAAAACTATTCTATGATTCTGTCATCCTTTCCACATTCCTCTGGTATTAATGCTCCCTTCCAGTGGAAATGCCTTGCACAAAGCTGCTTTGTTCCACTTGCACAAAGTTGTCTCAGAACACCTCCTGTGTGCCCAATTGTTCCTGAATATGGGAGTATTGTATTCAGGATGCAAACCCTTACCAAGTCTCTCCCCAGTAGCTGCTTCCTACATGCTTACCTTTCCAATGCCTTCTTTTTACCTCCATTTTCCTGTTTCCTGAAACGTATTGTTCAAACATTAGAGCATCTTGCCATCATTACTGTGAATCCTCTTTTGTCCCACAACTCTCTGCACTTTCCCTCAGACTTCCATAAACTCCTTTTGCTGCTTCCACCATGTCTTTCCTCTGATGGACCATCATTCCTTCCTTCTGTCTGAGCTGACTTCTGCTTTTCATCCCCTAGGCATGACAGTTATCCTCTCCCTATGTTCCCTTTATCTCCTCTCCCACGGTTTCTTTCCCCACTCTCAAGCTCCCTACGAGCTGTGTTGTGCTGTGTTCCCTCTCACCTGTGGGTGGAAGTGGTGTTGCAAGAAGGTAGGAAAGACGCTGGAAAGAGACGTGACCTTGTTTTGGAACTGAGTTGCCCACACATGAGCTCTAAGAGGCAGGTGCTGGAGCACTCTGCCCAGCGAGCAGGTACCAAGACATGGACACTACCCAGAGCACAAGGCTTGCCTGCTCAGAAGTTCTCCTCCATCTTAATTGGGGAGAGTCGCTGGCTTTGGAAGTGCCGTTTGTGTCCTTTAGGAGCTGCCCATCTTATCCCACCTCTGCAAGTCATTAGGTTTTCCTCACTGTCCTTTCTTGCCTTCTTGAAACTGCCAAGTGCTCCAGGCTGTTCTTCCCAACATCCTCCCTCAATGGCATGTCTGTGTTAGTCTGGGTATAGATACCCCTGCTGTTCCCAGTAACCAAAAAAGCTGCCCATTGCTGTGCTAGGGTCTTGATGACCTGCTAATCTGAGTGCCTCTGACAGCCCTTCTGCCAACCCTCCTGCTGCTCCCACACCCCAGCCTTCCCAGTCGTTTTTCCTTTTTGCAGTGTTCTTGTCTCCACTGCTGCTCTCTGTGCTGTGATATATTGGGAGTCATGGGACTGGGGCTGTGTGCTGCTGTGTTGTGCAGAGCTTCTAACGAGCTGTAAGCTTCACAGTTTGCTGCTTAATAATTCTCATGGTAGCAAGGATGGGTAATGCAGGTGCTGTTATTCACTGGAGATCACTTAATTACTAGTACTCAGCATGAAAAAATCGTGTTCAGATTGGCAAAGGGCACACACTGAACTCCCATACCTGACCTTCCTCTTGCTGTAAAGCTAACTCTGGCTTTGAATTCTCGGTTGAAACATCTTAAACTGCTGTGTGAACCAAGCACTTGAGCCTTGGGGGATGATCTTTGTTTAACAAGTAAGCATTAGTTTGACTGGTACATGGTTTTCCTTGTCTCATAACTCATCATGTACAGTAACAACAGCAGCACCTGGGTTTCAGAGGCATTTTTGACTCAACATGCTCTCTAAACCTACAGGTCTCATGCCACCCATGTGAAAACCCTGAGGAGATGAGAGGTGAAAGTGGCCTTCTCCAAGTCACAGTGGCCAGGGGTGGAAGTTAGACTAGGAATTTCCACATTGTCGTGCATTATAAGGCACTGTCCTCAATTTTCTTTGTGTATGGGCATCCTCTATCCAAGTCTCGGGTATAGCGCAGTTCTCGAACGAGTTGTGTTCAATTTTTTTTTTGCATAAAAGCATAAATCTAAGATGGAAACATTCCCAGGATTATTCTAAGGTCTTCTGAAAATCACGGCTCTCTGATATTTGGTTTGTTTCTGGTGACTACATCACAAATGCTGGCACCTGTAACATTTGTGAGCAAAGGACATAACTTCACCTTATCTGCTAAATCACAGCATCCTGCTACTACACCTGCAATCCAGTGGAGAAAAAAGCACGGTTAAAGATTGAGCATGATCAAAATTTAGAAGACTCACTGGAAATACTTAATTTTAAGCAATATTAATATTTTTATCTTCTCATCAGTTATAAATTACACTCAGGGTCTAGAGTTTCTCCAAAATGTAATCAAGTAAATCCTGATTTTAATGAGTGGCAATCACTAAACCTGGGAATAATTGTCCTGACTTTCTTAGCAGCAAAGCATTGCAGCACCTCTTGAATTCAACGCAAGATTAATCTTCCTGGGGAAGCAGACTCTTGTCCTGGAATAATGTATCCCCATGTATAAGGTCTGCACATCAGTACATTGGAGATCAATAGCTCTTCTCCTGATTTGGCCAAATGATGGTGCAATCAGCCAGAGCTCAACTAGGAGATTGAGACAAAGTGTGTGTTGCTGTTCAAGGTACTTCATACTTCTTGGAAGGGAACATGTTGAGTTTTATAAGTGAATCACAAAGTAATTGCAGGCTCCTGGTGGCTAAGGCTGAGACAAAGCACTGCTCACAGTGCTCTGGTTGCTCTCTGGTGCTGGTTCACTCACATGTTTCATTCCTGAGTAGCTCTTGTAATCACTGGCTGTGTACCTGCTGCTGCGCTGTGTTATCACACACTCACACAAGGAGCAGGGTTGGAAGGCACCCCAGTGGGTCACCAGGTCCAACATCCCTGCTCAGGCTGGGTCATCCTACACCACATTGCACAGGATTGCATCCAGATGGTTCTCAAGGAAGGCTCCACAATCTCTGTGCAAGAATTGTTTATCTCAGATTAAAGTTTTATGAAATACATCAGGGCCTGCTT
>NW_005054328.1:3033589-3071946 GCF_000277835.1 Geospiza fortis | reverse complement strand
TAGCCATGATCTGAGGTCTTGGTCCCAACATTTATGTTGCCTGGGACAAGGATGCTTTCTCACCATAAGCAACAAATGTTTGAAAAAAGCTTTCCACAAGGTTCCTTCCCAAATTCAGAAGATATATTTATGACTCTGCATTTTATCATCTTACAGATTATTTAAGTTACTGCACGTAGGCTGTTGCTGGGCTGTTCCACGGCTGCATGAGCTGTGGGTCCCACAGCTGTGAAGCTTTCCTGTGTATCACACGAGCTCCCTTTAGAGGGCACCATTGACTTCCCTGAAGCCTACGTTGATGCTGGTGCTTGCTGTTAACGAGGCTTGTTACCCCTCTGAGGTAGGTTTCAGTATTTTTTTGCTCTAAGTATTTTGGATGCTCTAGGCTACTGCACATTATCTACCGTGTGCAAATAATTGATATAAAATTGACCTTGTAATAGACTTCTGAGGCCTTGGCTATGATCATTTTCTCAGCCACCAAGCAAAATGCTGGAAGGAACATACACTCCAGGATGCTGAATTGTGTCTTCTCACAAAGACCTTAAGCGGACCGGAAGGCTCAGCTTCAAAACATAGAGGCCAGCACAAAAGTGAGACTTCACTTCTACTGTGTGGTCTGGGAGATGCAGCTTCTCCTGTCACATCTGTGTGACTGGATCTGCAGAGATGTAGTGGATTCTCCTTCCCTGCAAATGTAGCTGTTTTACAGCAGACAGGATGTTTCTGCAGACAGATGTTTCATTTCATCTTCCTCTCTTCCACACTCAGTTTCTTTGTCTGCGGTCCCCAAGGTGGGCAGGACGTGGCTGCATGGTCGTCTCACTTCATAAAGTGGTACCAAATGAGCACAGCTTTTGAGGCTTGTCTGTGACATGAGTTCCTTTCTAGAATGAAGGAAGTTGCTTTTAGATTTTTTAATCTACATTTCTGCTTCTTGTCTTTAATGAAGAAGTATGGATATCAGGGAGGTAGAGAAAGGTTCTACTGCAGCCTCACAGCTTCAGGCAATGCACAGTTCAAGGGAAGTCCACAGTGAGGTAAGCAGGATAATTGTGAAAATAATAAATGTCTGCTCTGCAACAAAAAATTAGATTTAATTTTAGAATTGAACACTCAAAAGGATGTAACTCATTTTTCCAGACAATTATTGTAATTTCATGAAGAGCATCCAACAAAGTAGTCATTGAGAGGCTTACCTGGTCTCTCACTCCTTGTTACTGCTTGTATCCTCTTCAGTGCAATTGCATCAATCGTCCTCATACATGGGGTTATATTTTCTATTTGTGCAGTTAATTAACTGCAGGGCTGCCTGAGCCTTTCTCTAATATCGCAGATGACTGAGGACTGTCCAGTGTTTGCAGCACTCGAGCTGGGTTTTTGATTGTGCTCATAACATTGTCTTCTTCATTGGCTTGGGAGGTGCCCCTGGCCCCCAGTGGGAGCAGCTGACTGCTACAGGCAGGGGGCAGGGCTGGGTTGAAGGCAGGTTGAAGGCTGAAGAAAAGCCCAGGTGAAGGTGTAAAAGCCATCCTTTGGAGGATTGCAGGGGGGTATGGCAAGCACCACAGAGCTCTCACAGGGCAGAGGCAGCAGCTGGAGGGCAGCCCAGAAGATGTCCCCAGGTGTGTAATCCTGTGAATCTCACCAACCCATCACTTACCTCTTCTTCCAACCCTGTCACGGGTGATTTTCATAACACCCAGCCGATTAAACCTCTTATTCAGCAAACTCAACATAATTTTATTTTGTGTTAGTGGCACTTACTGTTTCACTGTTGCACCTCTATCCCCAAAAGCTTTTCAACCTCACTCTTGCAACACACTGAAAACATCAAATCTCTTCTGAAATATTACAAACTTTTTTTTTCCTAGTTAAATCAGCAGACCCACGTTGGAAAAAAAATCTAGTTCTACCAAACTTCTAGTTTATTTATTTAGTCATTGATGGCAGGCATGTTTACATCTCTGTGATCCTAAACCTTGGGGAATTACATTTCATTTCAGGGCTGCTGGGTCTGCAAAATCCCATGAGATTTTTGGCTTTGATTTAAAAATAAACAGGGTGGTTTTTTCCTATGGTTGTGGAGCAAGCCTTGAAAGACAGAAGTTGGGGACCTCAAAGAAAAAGAAAAGAAAGCACATTTAAGATATAAAAATGTATGATTAAATAAGAAAAGCTTCCAAGTGCATATTTCATCTTGTGCTTTTTTAGAAAAATATTTTCATTTTCATGACAGAAAGAGACAATTCATGATTTTGGATTTCCTTGAAGGAAGGTTTCTTCAAGTCCCCGTCAAGCAGACCATGAGTTTCAGGCTGGAATACACCATAACACTGAACTCTGTGTTCTTCCTTAGTAATAGAGGATGTATCCTCTATTAATTAAATAAATATATATTATTGGTATCTCCACCTTGCAGGAGAAGAACAAATACACAGAATCTGACTCTTCCACAGCTCCTGGCTCCCAGGTACATTAAGGGAGCCATGCAGTTACTACACCCACTTTGTCCAGTTTCAGACTTGAAGGGCCATATTTAAATCTTGGCTCATATGGGAACCAGTGGGGTTGGTGACAGCCTCTCTGAAATCACAGGTCCTTTGTACATTTATTCTTCTCTCTTCAAAAAGGTGAGAACAGTGGTGTGTCTCAAAGCATTACCAGTTAACTTAGTAGTAATTGTAACCCTTTCTGTGATCTTCCTCCTCTCACAGTTCAATGGTCTGAGACACCTCAGGGTTGAAAGCATTCCAGGTTGTACAATCCAAATTGAAATGAAATCAGCTACCTGGTGATCTCAGATGTTTCACCTGATCTGTTTCAAAACCATTTATAGAACACTTGACTCTCAAACCAAGTTCAAGAGCACTCAGGCACTTGATCTGCAGGGAAAGCAGTGGACAGCAGGTCCTGAAACACTCCTGAGGCCACCAAGTGTGGAGCACCTCTGAGTGAGAAGGACCCAGTGGGCTGCAGCAGTGTGTAGGTGGACATGGGTGCTGTATGTGATATCTGGTGTTTATCTCATTAGCTTGCTGCTCATAGTGATCCTTCATGGGATGAGCTGGTGCCCAGCTGTCAAAAAACAGAACTAGCAAAGCAGAAGGTGGCCACAGACACAAACTAAACCTCAGCCTGGTGTTGGTTCTTGCACTTTCTAAGCAGTTCCCTGCCTCAGGCTCAGCTACAGTGTAAAAAAGAAAAATACCTGGCACCCTGGACACCTTGTACGCTCCAAATTCACCTTTCTACCACAAATTGCATGGGTAATCCTAGTCCTCAAGTGAGTTAACAGCAGTTGAGAGAGAGGCTTTCAGCAGCAGAGGAGGATGCTTCTCTTCTCACAAGTACACTCTTGGCTCTCATCTTTCTGGAGGCTTGTCCCAAAGAGAGCAGCACTTCACCTGCCTCAGCCTGAGAGAGGTTTTCTACAAAAGGTGTGTTCTCCTGATCTTCCTCTTCTGAAGCTCAGTTACTGTCAGTGCTGTCCCTGGATGGTCTGGCCATTGATGCCAAAATTATGAAATTGTTCCTCTGTCACTATGTCTATAATGTGTTCTTCTTGGATTTTAAGCTAGACATATGTGTCCAAAACACAGTTGGCTTACTCCTTGAAAAGTCCCAATTCAAAAGTCCAATTTGCTTTATTTAAGTGGAGGCTGTAATTAATACAGCAAGAGTGTTGCATGTTTCACATTTTTGTAAAGATTTTCTTTTTACTCCATTTTATGGTCTTTTATAACTTTCATGCAAGGTTTAGATGACCAACACCTAGACCTCTGTTTCAGTGTAACAGCAGAGAAGCAGAAGGCACCTCTTCATCATAAAACCCAGTCCTGCAGAGAGACAAAGGAACATGGCATCTTGTCCTTAGCTTAAGCTGAATTATCTCAGCCTTAAGACTGAGTTGCCTGGGTTGCTTGTGCTTCCTTCTAGAAAGCTGTTCTCACAGCTTCAGTGACAAGAAAGCCTCTGATTTTCAGAATTACTTAAATGGTACTCTTCTGTTTTCCCACTGACTCTAAGGTGTTTCTGAAAGAAGCAACCCTTGCTTTGCTTTGTGGTGCCAAATAAGTCAGTTCCTCTTATCTCCTCTGGAAACACGGCTCTGTGTGCCCTGTACTGTCCATATAGCCTCCAAATTTGTATGAAGTCCTTTCTCTGTGAGCTTCTCAGGCAGAGGTAAATTGGAGCAGGTGTCTGCTAGAATCATTACTAAATGATTCATTACTAAATAGCATATTCAATATCATTACTAAATATTATTTTGAGTTGAATTTGATACATGGATG
Source organism: Geospiza fortis (assembly GCF_000277835.1). Classification (NCBI taxonomy): domain Eukaryota; kingdom Metazoa; phylum Chordata; class Aves; order Passeriformes; family Thraupidae; genus Geospiza; species Geospiza fortis. The sequence goes on along the minus strand of NW_005054328.1, from coordinate 3,067,651 downwards.
TGACCAGCTTCAAAACTAAGGGAGCTAAGACCCAGGCATGTGATCTCTGCTTCATCTCTTAATAATGAATAATTATTATGTATTATTGATTTCTTATCAGTTATTGTAGTTTACAGTATTTTGCTCAAAACACTAATGAAAATGTGGCTGCAGCTATATTAAAATTCTGTTACAGTTTTTCAAATATAATAAATTTGTCATCCAATGTATTGCTGATAACTGATGGGACCTACACAATCCCTGTAATTTTCAGCTTTGTGGGCTAACTGCCTTTCACACCTAGCAAACACAAAGGACAGTTATGATGACAATTTCCCATTGTTTCTGTTGAGGGACAGGAATATTATTATTTAAGCAACTGGTGTTAAATACAAAAGGCATAAAAGCTCTTGCTCCTACTCAGGGTGTCATGCCTTACACATTTAAAGACAGTGTTAATCTTTTAAGCCATCACTTTGCACTGAAGCTTCAGGATTAGCTCACCATATAGTGTGACTCCTCAATTTCTTTTTCTTTCCCCAGGATGCAATCTCTGCTCCCATAAGCACAAATGTTCTTTTTCCAAGTATTTAAATGTTGGGCTTCATTGTAAATTAATTCTGTTTGCCTGTTTGTGCTCAGTTTATTGCATCTGCTAGAGGGAACACCAGTCTCTCTTCAATCCTGATTTTGTTTTATGTACAAAATTTATCAACAGTATTATATATGCTACCAATTCACTGATACAAGTAAAATAATGGGAAGACACAGGGCAATGCACTAAAAATATGCTTCCTTAGTAAGGATTTTCCAGGAATGCTTTCCAGAAATATTTGAGATCAATCAGTTAACTGCTTTTATCATCTACTACCTTAGTGATGATTCAGCAAAGGTGTAATCTACAATAATCAAAATTCCATATATATATATATATTTATATATGTATATGTATATATTTGTATTTGATATATTGGATTGGCATTTAGACATTTATCAACCAAATCTGTGACATGACTAAAAGGATGTTGAGTTGCTTTGGAAAAAGACTTTATTCTCTTATTTTCTCACTGGTATTGATTGCATGCCTCTCCTGTAATTTGTTTAATAATTAAATCCCATATATACTCTTCTGTTAAATTTGCCAGAACTGATGTTAGGCTGACAGAAGAATGGTTAATTTGGTAATCCTTTCAATGCCTTTGACATACAAAAACACATTGAGAGTAGCCCTGTGGAGAAAGATAAGGTGGTTCTCATTAAAAAAAAAACAGGACAAAAGCCAACAGTGTGGACTTGCCACCCAAAAAGCCAACCACATCCTGGTTGCATCAAAAGAGGGATGGCCAGCAGGTCAAGGGAGGTGATTCTCCCCCTCTGCTTCTGACACCCTACCTGGAGTGCTGCATCCAGGCCTGAAGTTCTCAGCACAAGAGAGACATGGACCCATTAGAGCAGGTTCATAGAGGGGCCAAAATGATGCTCAAAGGGCTGGAACTTCTATGTAGACCAGCTGAAAGATCTGGGACTGTTTGGCCTTGAAAAGAGAAAGTTTCAGGGGCACCTTATAGCAACCTTCCAGAACCTAAAGGGGGCTTATAAAAAGACTGAGAGTGACTTTTTACACAGGCAGTTAGTGATAGGACAAGTGGGAAAAGTTTTAAACTGAAAGAGAAGAGATTTAGATTAGATGTTAGAAACAAATTCTTGACTGTGAGGGTGGTGAGACAGTGGAACAGGTTGCCTGATGAAGCTGTGGATGCCCCATCCCTGGAAGTGTTCAAGGCCAGGTTACACAGGACTTGGAACAACCTGGTCTAGTGGGAGGTGTCCCTGCCCGTGTCAGGGAGGTTGGAACCAGATGATCTTTGGGGTCCCTCCCAATCCAGACCATTATGTGATTCTATGATACATTCTTATATGTAGCTATATATTTTTTCTTCTTGCTTGTCTTAATTTAAAGGCAAAAAATATACCTCAAAATACAGTTGCTCGTGGCATAAACCAGCATATTTCCTATTGCCTTCTTTTCAGTTTGGGGCAGGATGAGACTATCAAAGTGTTTTTCTAAAATCAGATGCAAAAACATGAATTAATCATCCAGAAAAGGAAGAACAATATGTATTTGTATACTAAGTCCATCTATTTCCAGGAAGCATCCTTTAGTGATGAGACAATTGCTTCTCTTCATCTTGTGGGTACAATCATTGCTGCTGTGCTTTTACACTGATGCTTCTCCACTGTGACACACTCTTTTTTCTTCATTAATTTCAGGTGACTGCTGTTCTTGTCTCTGCACTCAGCATCTTTTGTAGCTATTTACAGACTAGGAAGGTTGGTTTGCTCTCTTCAGACTTTGGCTAGTCCTGGCAAGACCCCAGATTTGTTTGTCTGACGAAGTGGTTGGAATCTCATTGCTTTTCTCATTAAACCATAGTGAGGTTTCCCTTTCACAGAGAAATGTCTCAGACACCTGAGAAGCTGAGAGCTAGAGATGGGTAGAAGACAGTTTCCCCTTGCCGCAAAATTATTTCAGATTTCAAAAGCTGTCCTATCTTATTCTGGGACAAATATTTTTCCAGACAGATTGAGAGAGCTGGAGGTGGTTTGGGGTACAGCACATGTATGCAGACTCTGCCACCCTGACCCAGGGTAGGAATTTGGTCTGTCCTCTGCAAGGCCCACAAGGCAGCTCTGAGGAGAAGGAGGTATAGGTTAAGAAACCTAAGTTTAAGAATCTGATTGGAGGTTGTAGAAGCATATCAGACACCTCCACTTCTTCAGCTGGTGGGTGTCAATGGAGCCGGTTCAACTCTCTCTGAAGCAGGCGCCCTGTTGCCAAGTCAAGCAAACTGTGTTGATCCTCTGCTTGATTCAGTCACCTGCACATGGGGCTTTGAAATGCTCTATGCTGCCTTGCCTGGCTTTGCAAGGTGCACATCTCTCCTACTTCCTGTGTCAGCTCTACGAGAGCTGTGTAACCCTTGCATTAAATAAACATCCCTATCCCACTAGGGAGGGACCTTGACCCAAATCCATCACCTCTAAGTCAAGTAAAGAACAAATTTCTTTCTCCGGATGGTAGATATGTCATTTATACAAAGTGGAACAGCCTGGATAGCTGAGAATTTTCTGGAGTGGGAGAAAAAGAAGGATCAGAGTGAGCAGTGCCTGCATCCCAAAAGTTATTGAATATTGCCAGAGGAGCCATTGCCATAGTTATTAGTAGTAAAATATTTTGGAAAAAAAAAAAGTTTGATAGCAAACGCATTCCAGAAAAAAAAAAAAAAACACATAGAAAATTCATGACCTGATGCTCCTAATCCACACACTTGGAGTACAGTTCATGCTCAGAGCAGTGCTGGTTTATCTCCTGCCTGGAGTGCAGCTCTGCCTTTGGGGGAATTGCTGAGCTGTGTCTCTCCTGCCTCAGTCCACTGGAGCTGGCCCTGCAGCAGGAAGCTCTCCTGCAGAGGAGTCCCTCCAGGCAGGCAGCACTTAGCCTCCACAAGGAAAGAACATATACAGGCAGTGGAGGGTGATGGGGTGAGTCTGCTGTGGCAGACTCAAGGAGATAAGAATGCTCCTTTTGAAAGACGATGGCCCCTGTGTCCCTCACAGCTCCATGGCTGGCACCTTTGCAGAGACCATTTGAAGCCTCTTTCTGCTTTCAGTCTCCATTTTACAACTGAAGATAGAATTTTGGAGATAAAGCTTATGCTTCTAAAATCCCACTTTATGTATTATGATCCTTAGAAATGTTGGTGGTTTTTTCCTGGCTTAATTACACTATGAAACACACAAGACCACTTCTCACATCCTCTTATATAGCATAATTTTTTTTAATAGACAAGGAGAAAATGCAAATACTTTGCTTGGATTGACAGGGTGTTGAAGTGATGTTGTATTTTCTCTGTTGTGATTTTTTATTAATTAAGCAGTAGTTCTGTATGTAATTCGTCAAGTCCAACATGATTCTTCATCCCCTCTTGAAATTACTCTGCTTTCAAGTTTTCTGAGTCCAAAATGGCCTGGATGCTGCACGTTACGATACACCTTTTTCTTCTTTTTTCTTCTTCTTTTTTTCCCTCTCCTTTCTTGTTGTCTGGGATAAAAAAGTCTAGGAAGTTATCAGCTCAAATACAAATCAGCTATTATATATCCACCTAGCCCAGTGCAAGTTCTTTCAATGTTACTATTTGGCTTCAGTTCTCTGTTACCCAAAAGGACACAAGGACAGTTTTGGTTTTGTGTTTTTGAGGGTTGAATAAACTCATCATCTTCCTACATCTATCCTCCAGCAAATCTGGAGTTTCCACTTCCAGAAATTCTTTTGAGATATTTTAGCTAACAAAACTGCCTAATTTCTGATTTTATTAACAGGGAATATTTACAGAATGCCAAATCTCTTCTGAGGTCCTTCATTAAGGCTTTTCTTTAATACTGGGGCTTGGAAGGCTGCATGTGTTCCAGGCCACACAGTGTTCAGAGTAATTGATAGCCTTTGGAAACCAGAAATTTAGAAGCTGTTGGTCAGTGTTTCTGACAGAAGTACGAGCATCTTTTCATGCACAGACACTACTTGTTAAAATGACTCCTGGGAGGTATTTTCTTTGGGTTGTGGGTGGCTGACAAGAAGGTACTATGGTTTTGGCAACTGTTTTCTGCATGGTATTTTTTCCCCTCTCCTTTAAGTATGCTATCTAGGTATAGCCTAGGGGCATATCTTCTGTGCTAAAATGAGTTGAATTTTTCCAACTGCTTTTTTCTTCCCTGACCCCATTCTATGTAGAACTTATCTTAAGAGCAGTAACCATCGGGACTGTCCCCTATTGGTGAGGCAGTCCATAATGACAAGGACAAACCAGCATCCCTGCAGATCCACTGGGAAAAGGGAGAATCATATATTTCAGTCAGGCACAAATACCTGAAAGCTGATTCAGCAGCTGCAAGACTCAAACAACTCTCTTTGCAGAACAAATACTTCCTTCTACAGAGAAAGAGAGAGAAAGAGAGAGAGAGAGAGAGAGATACTTTTTCTCTCCCACCTTCCAGACCTATTCCTAACTGCCTCTCCATCTGTTTCTCAAGAACCTTAACATAATTTCAGGCTGTCTTCTTCACCCACTTCTCTTTCTGGGATGCCCCAATGGAGCTCCACTTCTGCTTCTTTTGTCTCCTTGTGTAACTGCTGTTCCCTTATACAGCAAATATTTCTGTGCAGGTGATAGAGGTGGTTTAACTTCTGTGCCTCTCTCCTCTGTTCAATCCTGTCCTCTGGCAACTCTTGAATAATTATCAGCTGCCAGAGTGACTAACACAGATCTCAGCCAAGCCTTCTCCCAGGCTCCTTCCTTTGTGGGGAAGATTGTGCTGGTCATCCCATGCTGCTGACATTAAGAGCCTAGAACTAGGGATATGCTTTAAGTCACACTTCCCATCTTCAGGCTCTTTCTGTGACTTTCATAAATACAGATGTTTACATGCCAAACATCATATGTATAAAATATATTTATTTGTGGCTTTACTCTTCTAGGAGATGCAGTTTCACTATCCACCAGCTGGAAGAGAAGTCACAAGCAGGTGCCGAATGTGACAGCCCTTTCTTCCTAAGGCCATTACAGACAACCAGGTACCTTGGTGCTTTCTTACCACTTACAAACACTGTGCAAGGACCTGGCAGTGGCATGGACCAGGCAAGGCTGGGGGATGCTCATTGCTCTTCAGGGGCAGGGAGGCTGTGAGGTCACGGGCAGAGGAGCACCTGGGGGGTGACACTCCAGCTGTGAGCTGTGTGTGATAGGAGACCCTCAGCCAGCTGAGTGGGAAGGGCTGCTCCAACAGCACTGATCCCACACAGGTGCCGCAAGGTCAGTTTGAACTGGTCAAACAGCATTGCTGAAGTTTTGGAAAGGTGAAAATTCAAAGTCAGGCTCTACCCATGCCATGCCACCAACAATCTCTGATTTGTGAAAATTAATGGCCTTGTTGTTCTTCTGGCTTTGTGCATCATGCAATGAGATCATGATCCATGACTACAACTCCTATGCAATAAAATAATACTAATAATTAATAAGAAGAAGAATAATGAGTTGAGTTTCATTACATGTCTTGCACTGCTTAAAATCCCCGGTGAGCAGTTACTGTCAGCGACAATATTTAATGTCTGGATGCAATTTGAAAATGTAGTGCAAATGACAGTGTAATAAAACAAAGAACTTCATCAACTTCTAATTGAAATTAATGAGGACTGAACTTCTACTTTGTGTATAAAAGAAGAGACTTTTCCCCCGACCTAAAAGCTGTTGGCTCCAGGAGGGGCATGACTCAATTTGAATTATCTTCTTTTTCTACCTCAAAAAGATTTTACTGCAGAAAACTAGTCTTATTTCAGACAACCAGTAAATATCATATGGATTTAAAAGTTAGACTTTTCTCTTGATTCCTGCAGAAATGTTTTCCCTATGTATTAGCAGATCTGTAAGAAATCATAACCATCTGTATTTTGTGAGACTAGGAGCTGAAAATACATTCCTTATCTAAGAGACTATTTTCTACAATACTATTTCAGAAATTTATACATAGACCAAATCTTAACAAAAAAGACTCTGCTATTTCAAGGTCATTTTGAACCTCTGTGGCAGAGGTATGACTATTAGTAATGTCATCAGGCAGAAGCACAGTGCACTGAGGCATGCCAGCGTGTTTGTCAAAATGGCTGTGGAAGCCCTTTTCCCATCCCCTGGCAGCAGAAGGGAGTAACAGAGATGGCTGGAACTGGCCATTGCATTTTATTACCATGCAATAAGACAGGCAAATATAATTCTCCATGCTAACATTTGGCAGTGGTACAATTTCACAGACCCCTAATGACTGCAGTGGAGCACAGTTCAGGCCACTCAGCTCCAGGTAACTGAAGTCTTCCTTGTCTTCCAAGTTATATGTAATATCTACTTTTCTTGTAACTTTTTTGCTATGAAACCTGCTAAACCAAGAATTAATATTTTCTTTTTTTTTTTTTCTTTACTAGTTTGCACAGCTTTGCAGAGCTTTAAGAATGTCTAAAATGCTGCAAGCTTTAGCACAGCCATTTAAGTCATTCCACATTGCTATACTGCAGCTGTTTGCATTACATCTTGTGGGTCACTTGTGAAGGGAAGAGTTGTTGTGATGTACTGCACTGGCCAACAGCAGGCACAAATCAGGAGAATTGTACTTGGAGGCATATCATTAAATTTCAACAAACAGGCTTACTGGAGAAGTCATTCTTCCTGTGAGATCACTAAAGCTGCCATTGTCCATAAACTATTTAGAAGACCTGAGTAAAGGGCTACTTAAAGTCTTTGGCTGATAAGGTTTAATGCTGTGTTTTCTCATTCCTTTGTTTATGATTCTCCTGCTTGCCAGTGGTTTCTTCTCAGTGCCTAAATAATTTGTGTTCACAGGCACCTACTTTCAGGACTGTTGGAAAGATAGGATATTTAAACACTACCTCCATCTAGTACCTACAGAGAGAACTAAAGGTCTGTAAGTTTTTGATGCCACAACATAAATGGATGTTTATCTTGTGATAAAAGCATGCCACACAAACCTCAAAGAAGGTGAGTTCAGGCGACAGTTTTTGCCTCAGATACTGTTGGTTTGTTTCTTTTCATAGCAGTTACATACACTCCTTCTAAAAATATATTTTTTTTATACCATCAGCCTGCATTCTGGGTCTAACTCAAAGACTGTGAAGAAAACTGAGATTATTCTAAGCAAAGATTAAAAAATCTCTATAAATAGGATAGAACTTGTGATATTTTCTTCCATTTTACTTTAATCAAATGTGACAATATAAAAACTAAAACTTTTGTTTTCTGAAAATGTTATTAGTCTGCACCTTCCAGAGACAAAGGAAGCAGCACCCAGAATCCACAAACTCTTCTCCAAAATGGTTACCCTCTTGGAACAAGAAACAGCTTGTCAAAATCCCATCTTTCATAATGGAATTTGCTACTTCTTGATGGAGAAGGGTGCTTCCTGCAGCAGTATTATACACTTACAAGACATGAATCAATTTACATTTTAATCATGGGGGGCCCATCCCATCAGTTGGTGAGAGTGCTTTTAATTTACCTGAACTCAGTCATTGGGTTGATCCCAGCAGATTTGCTTCTACGGCAACACCTGCTTTTATCATGTCATCTCTTGAGTATTCAGCCTCCATAAAAATAAATAAATTCTCCTGAAACTGTGCTAAGTTCCTTACCAATGAATCTCCTTTCATTATATGAAATTCTAAATAAAAAAAGACAGGTTTATTTTAAGCTTTTAACAGACTGTTGTAGTTAATCGTGTGTATCAGGCAAGAGGCTTGGTTGCTAAGAAAATCTTTGGCATGTTTCCATGGGATTTGTGTGTTATTGACAGAAAAAGTACCAAATGATAGGAAATGCATCTGCTAATTTGAATAGTGAAAAAAAAAAAAATAGAACAATTTTCTGCCCAACTTTTGAGTTAATGCAAGCTCAGGCCAAAAATAACACACATCCCATCAATTTACAGAAAAGATTTTTGGCTTCAAAGACTTGATTAAGATTATAAAAAAAATAGAATACCCATTTCAATGTGGATAGAACATATGGATCTCCGGTTGTCAGTGGTTTCCCTTACACTGCTGCACAGAGTTTCCTAGAACAAGCTTAAAGCTAAAATACGTTCTGGAGGTGATCTGCAGAAACACCCGGTGTGTTTGTTACTTCCAGAAAAAATATCAGCTGTATTTACATTGAATGTTCTCCTGTATGCAGTTGTCTGCCATGTGATCAGGCAAACCTTTCTCCATAGTTTTTCCAGCTGTCCCAATTATCATGGTCCAGAAGAGAGGGAGAAAAACAGCCAGAGATGGGGAAGACAAAGTGGGGCCTCCTTTAAAAATCCCTGACAGTGTTTGCCCCAGGAAAGGACACAGCAGTAGGCATCCAGGGCTTTAGTTGAGCAAAGCCTGCCTAGAGGAACAGATGCCTAGTACTGGGTCATAGCCTGGAGCTCAAAATGCTGCCAGACAAGTTTTGCCAGGTGCTGGAGCAGCCAGTTGCAGAGAAAGCCAGCAACCCCAGTGTGGAGATGGAGCCCTGCACAGGCCAAGATTTAAAGACTGGCTGACCATGAAAAACATACCTATTCCACTTCAAAACTTTTTCTTTTTTGTACTTAAATATGGACCAGAGTCATCCGGAAGTCAAGAATTAAGCAATGGGTTAGATCTTATTGATATATTCTCAGAAACCATCATTTTAACTGCTCTGTATTTAGACACTTGGCTACACTCCATAATCAGTGCATATAATCAGTGCATGACCCCATAATTTAGGATTTTGGAAAAGGAATGAGTCCCTCAGGTCTACAAGCCAAAGAAAACAGTGGATGTATTGTGGGAGGATATATTGTTTAGCAGGATAACATAGTTCAACAAAGTAATGTGGTGGCCAAGGAGACTGAGAACAAAGTTCCTGGACACCCTGAGAACACTGATCTGCAGTGTAAAGTTCATGAAATCTTGTGGAAAGTTAGTTATTCTGTGGGATAATAATTTTATTTTGACTTCTTGAATTCCTGCTACTTTTAGGCATCATTTTTTATTCCTGGACAAGGAAAATCAACTGTAGAGCTGAAGTCTATAGCCATATAAGGCATGCGTGGGGCTCAGTAGTTGCCACCTAGAGTGTTCTTTTACCTTGTGAAAGAAACCTGGATTTTTTGTTCTCTTTCATTTAAAATAATTGTTCCTTATTTCAGTTTAAACATGGGAGGATTTTAAAGGCCAAGGAATAGGTTTTATGCCTCTAGTTACCATTGAGCTAATTAAGCAGCAAAGCAGTACTGGACAAGGAGGGAATCTTATGGAGGCAAGAAAATCGAGAGTATATTACAATGTATCGAGAGTATGTTACAATGCAGTAATAGCATTGGAGAGAATGCTTCATTTGTTGTGGAAGATAAGCAGCCAGGGATCTTTTCTGTTTTCTTTCTGCTTCTCTTTTTTTATCCATTCTGTGACTTTGGGCAAATCCTCCCAACTTCTTGGTCCCTTAGTTTTCCCTTTCTACAAAACAAAGAATCAAACTACTTTGCTGGAATTTTGGAGGAATGGATGTAGTGCTTTATAAATATGTAATGAGTTCTATTTTTGCTAGGAGGCAAAATGGACTACTATATATATAAATTTAATGTTTGCCACTGGCTTTGGAATTTTTTTAAGACATGCCAGTAAGAGAATATACTTAGAAGCTAGTCTGACATACTCATTGAGTGTCAAAGGTTTGCATCAAATATTTAATTTGAGCTTCTCTATGAGTCTGTTTTTAAAAGAGCACAGAGACAAGGCACATTTGCTTAGCCTGCATATCCCTAGAAAGAAATGGGATATACATTTTTAAACCATTTTCATTTACTTATGAAAAGAATATCTATCTGCAATACTTCATGTATAAAATGCTTCATGGGCGCATAACATATGTACAGAGCATATGTTTTAATTTTAGTTCAGTACAGTATTTCAAATTTAAACAAATTAGCCCAAGGCATAAAGTACTACAGACCATTTTTTCTGTTTTTAATACCAGCCAGATTGTAGAGAAGCATTACTAATGAAAACAGCAATCATAAACCTGAGCATATTTTACTTACCACATGTTAGTAACACAATATACCTCTTTTTCTTAAATTTAGATTTTCATATAGTGAAAAAAATTAATTGGTAATGAACTCTATCCTGCTATTTCTTCACAGATTTTTGTCATCACTGTTTTAAGAAATTTTGAGTTGATAGTACCATTAAAATATTCTTATTCAGGGCTATCTGCCTTCAACTTGTTCAGTTTCCATGCTCAGTAACCAGGAAACTCGGACACCACAATCCCTGAACTACTTCTAAGATAACTGCTAATGATAACTAGCAAAAGCAAGTCAGAAGGTTTAAATTTACTGTTCAGGAGTCCACATTTCTAATCCTGAGAAATGGTATCTATTATGTATATTGAACATGTACTCCAGTAAATTCTCCTTCTCCCACAGAAGGCTTAGCTGTACAAATAGGATGCTGTTTTACCAGTTACAAATATTCTATGGCAATACCATAGGTAGTTGCATTGCTAGTTACATAAAATTTTGTGGTGAAGCCTCTTTAACTTCACTCAGAAGTCAGAAGTACCCTCTTGAGAATCCTCTCACTAAAGGGAAATTGAATAGTTAATATTATTGCATGTTACTGAATACTCAGCTACTGCAAAGAATTGTGTTAAGTCATTTGAATAGAGATAATAAATAGACTGCTTCTTCTTTTCTGGGCAGCAAATGGGGCATTGTTACAAGAAAAGATTAAAGACCAGGTTTAAAGTCTATGTAAAGAAATACATTTAAGTCTCCTATCAAAATGCATTTGGGTACCCCTCCTTCTGTTCACAAGAACTCTTTCATCAGACAGGGCTTCCTACAGCATCCTCATTTGTGGAATCTATCTGTCTGACTTGCTCGTATGAACCCTCCTCATTGGTACTAAATGAAGGTATCTGGGATGGCTTGAGCAGAACTCATTTAGGTCTTTGACACCTTCTCAGGAATGACTTACAAGCAGCTCAGCTGGGAGGCTGAGGAGGAGGGAAATCTCTGGTGCAAAGAGGCAGAGAAAAGGAGAGAAAAGGGAGGTGTGTCTGTAGGGAGAGGGCACTCAAGGGGAATGAGGGTAGGAGAAGAGGACTGAAAACTCTCCCATTGGCTCAGCTAGAACTGGAGGGAGACGTGCCCATGGCAGGGTCGGTCAGAAAGGGATCCAAAGGATGGACTTGGTGGAACTTGTGGAACTTGCTTTCAGGCACTCAGTTAAAGTTGTCCTGCTCAGTGCAGCACCAGCAGCACCAGCACACAGGAGACCATGAGTACAGCATGTGCAGCTGTCATCCCACCCTGACTCTGCTTCCCATGCCACACAGAGGTGCATACACCCACAGATAACCCTCTGCAGGGAGACCCCTACACCCCTTGCACTCACAACTTTCTTCCTGTTTCTTCCTCAGAAAGGAGAAGGCTGAGTGACTCACTTTTTACAATTGTCTTAGAGTGAGAAACTTAAACTAAGGTCTGGTTCCAGATCTCTCTCCAGCTTGAGACAATTTAAACTTTAGTTGCTCCTCTGAGGAATTTTCAGCCCTGTATGGATAAAGAAATATTTTAACTTGATGTGCCATTTTCCAGAAATCCTCTATTTTTAATATTTTTTTGAATAGCAGCACATAAGTACCACCCTGAAGGGTTTATGTTTCCCCAGTGAGTACAGTGGGGTTCTGCAGGGAGCCCAGCCTTGTCCGCATGCATTCTGTGTGTGCTAACAACGCCCGACAGACACACCCCCCTTGGGGACAAACTGCCTCTTTCCTGGAGAGTCCTGTAATTGAGCAGACACCAGACTACTCAGCCTTGTAGGACTGCCCTAAAACAGGAATGTGGTTTAGGCGTATAAGGAATGGAAAAGCACTCCCAGGATTAGACAGAATAGATTCAGATTCTAATTTCTGCATGAATCTTGTTTTAATTTCCTTTTTCTTTTTTATCTCTCTGAGATCTGGTCCTAAAACTCTTGCCTGGCATCATATAAACATGCTGCAATGGAGCAAGAAGTGGAATTCTATGTCCAGCTCTCAGATTAATTGAATACCTAATTTGTGTTTCCACACGGCCACAAGTATTCATTTATTTATTGCAAGATGCATCAGTGCAACAAAATAAACTTTTCACATGAGCTCCCACAGACCTCTTCTTGATTTATGGCATTATACTAGAAGCTCAGTCAAGCTAATTTTGTTCACCAGATATCAAGGGAGCAAATTTTAAGTGCTGTGTTGAAGTGCTTTTCTAGTTTGAATTTTATGTGAAAACCAACAGAGTCTACTTTGACTCATTCCAGTGCAGATGAGAAGAAACTCTACTGCAACTGTGGCACATGAAAAGCTGCCTGTTTCAAATAGTCATTTCTTAACATGGTAGTCACTTTCTCATCTCTCTTTTTCTCATCTCTCTGTTTCTTGGTTATAATTAATCTTTAAAAGAAGAATGGTCCAAAATTTAAATTAACTATAAAATCTATAAAAATATAAAATGAAGTGTCTGAACCCAGGCCTTTGACAATTACATTTATTACTGCACACTGACTGAAAAAGATTCTGCATTAGATACAGAAGGACAATTGACATCAAGCAGGCACTTGACATAAAGTGCAACAATATGTATTAGAGAGGAAAGGCATTTGTGGGGCATTTGATTAACATACTTTTAATTGGACTTTCCTGCCTCATTGGTTTTATTCTTTCAATTTAGTTCAAGCTGCTCAAATACGTAAATAGGCAAGGCACCTACTACAATTAACACAATACACTGTTTGCAAATGACCATATTTCTCAGATTGTGTACACACAAATAGGATATTGTGCAAATATTGCTGAACTCCTACAGAAATATAAACAGGCAAGGAAAGTCCATTATTGAGCAAGAAGAAAACCAAACAACCAAAGAAAAATAACACCAACACCCTCCTCTTTGAAAGCTATTTGGGTCCCTTGACCTTTGAGATTTGTTTTCAACAGCAATTTTAACTTTAGTTCAATATGTCAGTAAAAATTCATAGGATGTTCTGTCAATATCATTCAAGCTCAAATTTGAGAGTACTAATGCTAAATTTTGTTCCCCATGTGATGCTCTCTAATCATATAAAAGAATGTGTAAGATCATACTTGTATATCCAAATTCAAGAAACAATACTGAAAAGCAAGCATATACTGCATAAAGGATGCCTAGCGCATAGAAACACAACAGAAAATGCTAAATCCTATTGCTATTTATAATGCTGAAAATATTCCAGGGTCTTTTTTTTTTAAGATCACATTTTAGGTGCTATTAATCTAGGATGTAATTAAAAAAGAATATTTAAATTGCACAATTGCCAATAAAACACATTAAACATTTAACAACTGAAAATCATATAGGCAATTTGGATTTGATACTTGCATTCTCAGAAAATGTGAATGGCATCTGGGCAATAAAGCACATGGACAGAAATTCCACAGCCAGGATATAAGCTGAGTGAACAATTTGCTCCAACAATATTTGGAAGAAAAAGAACAGACTGAAAACTGCACATCTTCCATGTTTGAGTGGCTGACAAGCTTTACATGATTTAAAAATTAGAGTCAGTATAATATTTAATATATTTTTAGAGGTTTTATCCTTTAAATACTTTTCAGTTGCCATATTAAAAATCCCAGAGTTCTCCATTCTCAATAAACACTCTTTAATTTTTATTTTAGACTATGATTTACCTTGGGAGCACCACCTACTGTTGAACACCCTCATGTACAGTGGCCAGGGGGAACACCTACAAAATTGACGATTCTGGTCAAATACACCTTAGAAAAATACACAGCATTTCATTTAAAATAAACATAGACCATGAAAGACGCAAGTTCCAAAAGTTACCTCTATATTATATGAGCCAATAGTGAAAGATATTTTTCTTTTCTTCACACAGATTAGGTAAACGTTGCTCAGGAGAAGTCAATTATTGGATTTGTTTTATATTTACTACTCTCCATCCCTTCTTCACAAAACTTTGCCACATTAAAGCGTAAAATTCTTATTTGCTTTTTCTTTATAATGTTTTTTACCATTTCACCCACAAATTCAATCAAATAGGCTTGACTAGTTATTAAAATTAATATAGTTTCCCTCAATAATTATTCACAAATTATTTTACACACATTACTGGAGTCCTTACATGCTCTTTACTTACAGTTATGAAAAGCTAATAGTGTGTAAGATGTTACTATTTTCTCATTGGCAAGGAGGATTTTTGAACTTATACTCAGTTTGTGGTGCACCTGGGTTTTTTGGGGGAATACCTAGGTGTCTTGCAGGCTGACAGGGCACTGGGTGCTCGTTATAGCCCTGAAACAAAAGGTTCTGTAATGTACACACTTAGCCAAAGAATTCATTTTATGGGGGAAGGAATTTAAATTGAATCCTCCATATCTGTGTTGCAATCTTTTGTGCTGAGCAAAACAGTAGCAAGGCAAAGTGAATGTCCATTAGGAGGTAATAGCTGGAGTATGCTCCACTACAGCTGTTTCTGCACTGATTATGCAAAACAGCTGTCAGTCAGGAAATTCCTTTGGGAAAACAGCACTTCCTTCTTTCCAAATTAATTACATTAAATGTGGTGAATTACATTAGGGAATGGGAGCATGCAGGAGTAGTTGTAGGAAGTTTGCTTCCATGCTATCAGAAAGTTTCAATCAGCTGTTTTCATGGAGGTGCACAATGCAATTGAACTGTCCATATTAGTTTCTTCTCCAGCTGGAATGAATATAGAACAGACTTGGAGTTGGTTTTTTTTAAATGCATGCACCATTGCTTTATTTTGAAGAGAAAAATCCTCGCCTGCTTCCTTCTCATAACCTATGTAATTCTGAATAATTGCCTGTAACATGTTTCCAACACACATATCAGAATTAATGTTCCTCTTATTTGTATTTAAAAATTGTTCAGACCCAGAGTCTTTTCAACAGAATTGCTTCCATACTTCTAAGAAATATGCTTCTCAGTGGCCCAGCATCCTTTTAACAGAGGACAAAAAAATTATACAACTGTTGACAAAATATTTTAAAATCTAAATGCTGATGAATCTTATCTCTACATCTAACTGTCTTAAGGAAAGAAAAATAGCTTCCTTTAGTATTCTCTGTCCTTTTTGGTTCCACATCTTGTGTCCAAGACACAAGGAAGACATTGTAGGCAAGTTTTACTTCTGTCTACAAAATTTTCCAAACAGATTTTCAAAGCCTTCTCAAAACCACATCATTCTGATTGCTTAGATGTGGGGTTTTTTTTCAGTGTACACATTTGTTTTGAATTCAGACTGCCATAGCTAATTTCTATTAGCAGTAATCTCTTTTACCAGTAAACCTTCTCATTCATTTACTTGCTGCTTCACTTTGTGGTACAAGTAGTTCAATAACTAGTGAATAATAATAGCTGAATAACTCTGACTGTATTTTTTTTTTAATTTAGCCATTATTTCCTGATCCCAGAATGGCAAGAGGCTGGATCTAAAGATGTAGTTGAAATCTGTGTCACTGTAGTTATTGAACAATATCATTATAATGTAGTCTCCATATGTGGGTTGAATTAAATCAGTCAAGTTTGAGGCCAAAATGAGTAGAATTTCACAATGTTTATCACTGTCTGTCAAGTGTCATCATTCTCCCAGTCAGTCATTCCAAGCTATGGATTTCCAAAAGTTATAGCTATAATCTAATATCATAAGTTTTTCTTCTGAAGTTAATGGATATTTCAGAGCAAGAAATGGAATTAAATATTTCAAATATACTTTCAATACATTTAGAACTGTCTGAAATCAGACTCTTCCTGCTAAAAGAGTTTTTTATAGTGTTCTAACACTAACAGTTTTCTTGACAACCCTGAGCAAGCTCTGCAAATATTCTCTTGTTAGAGATCTCCAGTTTCGCCACATTTAGGTCCCACCCTGTGGGCACAAGCAAGTATTACCACTGTGTTCAGTGTCATTATCCAATATTCATAAAATTCAGAAATAGTGGAAAGAGTGGATGAAAATTCACCTTCACTGAAGATAATGTAGTGACATCAGCACAACAAGATTTCACTCAAAATGCAAGAAATAGAGGGTTTTCTCTTTTTCCCTATCTGGTTTATGCACCTGCAGTATCCTTGAGGAAAAGCAACACTTAGAGCTAATTTAAGTAATCAGAAATATTTAAAGAAAATTACTGTTTCAACTAGTGAATTGTAGTAACTATACACAGCTGCTAAAATTGCTTATGCTGCACCACCACCAAACTCACAAAGCATCTGTGATGAGAGATCAATCATTTCCTGGTATTTATCAAGACATAGCCAATTAGAACAATAAATAGGATCACACACATTTTCGCGTTGTATCATCAATTCATCTTTTATAATATGTAGCTTTGATTGTAACCAACATTTGTTCTGCTGAATTCTGTCTAAATGCTCTCTCAGCTTCTCAATTCAAAACTCCTTTAATGCATTTCTTCTAAAAATGTTTACCTTTTTCTACTGCTAAACTCACTCAAGCCCTTGAAAATAATTTGTAGCACATTAGCTTCTGTAATACTTTATATTTGTCCTTCATGTCATATGGTGAGTGCTTGTGGTACAAAGTGTATTAATTTCAATATTCTAAGTTCTTTTGGTCTGAAGGGACCAAAAGCTCCAGGGAACACAGACAACCACTTCAAACCATTTTAACAAGTATCGTCATCTTATCTTGACTAGAAAATCTTAATCAACTTCAGTGTCAGATAGTCCATCACCATTCACGCTCAAAAGGATTTGTGGTCTCTAAGTGCATCTAAAATTCTGACTATCAACAAGGCTTGATTTTATTTAGCTTTAGCTCTCTAATAGAAGGAAGAGGCTTAGTCTGTGCTAGTTCCCAAATTTCATCTTCTCTTAGTGAGGAGTGAGGACTCCTCCAGAACCTGTTTGATCCTCTCTGTCTCGGAAACTTGTTCTGCGTCCATGCAGAAAGAGTCCAGCACTGCTGAGGCTGCTAAGGGTAAAAGAGATTCACCCCACAAAGCACAAGCAGATGAAGGCACACTATAGAAACACTATTTCTACAGAAGTAAAATCAAGAAATCAAAGGAGACTACGCAGTGCAGCAATGCTATTTGAGCTTTCTCTCTGGTTTGCACCACCTGTTACAACTGGCCACAGTCAGACTTTGCAGCTACAGCTTTCCAACAAACTTCTATTCACAGCCACTGCCCAACATGACAGATTCTTCATTCTCAAGCATTACCTACATTACTCTTGTCCCCTAGATGTAGAGTTTCCCTCAGACTGTCCTGAAGTGCATGTTCAGCACACTTACAGAGCAATCCATGCTGCTGTCTGTCTCCTTCTCTGTTACTTATTGCTTTCACAACCTCTTGTGTCATCTTCAAATAGTATTAACATCAGAATTTTGTTGCAAGTCTGAGCCCCTCAGCTGAACCCTGTGGGACAAGTTAGAACCACCAGGCCGTTGGTGATTCCAAATTTATGACTACATTTGGAGATACTGTAAGTGAAAGAGTTTATCCTTCTTTTACTCCATATCAAATACATATCAGTTAACTTTATATGTGTGTAGATTTTTGTTGTGGTATATCAGGTCATGCATTTTTTACTTACTCTATTATCTTTACAGATTAAACATGAAATGTCACTTCAAAAAATCAACAAAGCAGCAAAATCTATTTTCAGTGAAGTCCTGTTAGCTGGTATTAATTATATTCCCTGGTTTTAATTCTTGATGAATCAAGTCCCATATCAGTCATTCCATTAACTCATCCAGGATTGAGATCAGGACGTCAGAACTATAATTAGCTGGGTCATCTTGTTTGGCTTTAGTGTAAAAACTGGTCACATTCTTCTCAAGTTGTCATAACTAGATTATACTCACTCTCTTCAACTGAAAAAAAATCATTAGCTATGTGATTATTGCTGTAAATCAGAATTTCTTCAAAGTAATCTTCCAAAGCAGAGATGTATAGTATTAAAGTATCACATTAGCTCACAATTTTCTTGTATCCAAGGGAAGCATTCAGGAAGGATGTTCTCCATGCTTAGACTGACAAGGACTTGGCTCTAGCTTCCCTTCACAGCCTTTCTAAACATAATCTCTTGTGGCTGTTTGTGAAGACGTTGAAGCACCCTCATCAAGCACAGAGACTTCTCTCCTCAGCCTCATGAGAGAAGGGACAACCTCCACAGGCTCATTTCCAAACTGCAATCCAGCTGCTGTGCTGCCCCAGTTATCCTCAGCTGCCAAGCAGAAGTTATCTCAGAGTCGTGGTCTTGAATGGACAATGCTTACAATATGACAGAATCGTTGAACCACTTAGGTTGGAAACACCTCTAAGGTCATCAAGTCCAATTGCTAACCCAACACTGCCAAGTCCAACACTAAACCATGTCTCCAAGTTTCTTTTAAATACCTCCAGGGATGGAGGTAATCTACATAATCCACACTCATTGTATCATAGGGTACATCCCTGTTCATTTTCTTTACTATCTGAATCATGGAGTCATAGTTTCTTTTAAATACCTCCAGGGATGGCGGTAATCTACGTAATCCACACTCATTTTATCATAGGGTACATCCCTGCTCATTTTCTTTACTGTCTGAATCATGGAGTCACAGAATTATAGAATCATGATCTGGCTGTCAGATCTGCCTTAATTTGTCCAGCCTCATATGAAGCTGCCCCCACAGTCCCCTCTGGCAACAGAAGTTCACTACCCAAACATGTAAAGATGTACTTTTTTAAATCTGGGCTTTAAGATGCTCTATCACTTGTTTCAGTGGATATCCCTAGTTCTAGTATTGCAGGTTTCAATGATTAACAGTTCAGTTTAACTAACACCCACCAGATTCTTCTTCCACCTTAGTTTTCTCCTCTTCAGATGGAAAAGTCCTGTATTTTCACAGTATTTTTAGCCTCTGGAAAGGGAAGAATGGGAGGTTTAAGCCTATCACTCTTCATTTTGTGCCATTTCCCACTCCAGGATGGCCATCCTTTCCTCTCATTCCATGCATGATGGAAAACCAGATAGCACCGAAGCTACTGAGGGAAGCGGGAGGCAGGGATTGATAAAAGAGGTTTGACTTTGCCTGTGATTGTGGGACAGCTCACAGCCTTGTTATGTGCAAGAACCTTGTTGTTGACAAGGCTCCTGTGTATATCCCAAGCTCTGTACCTAATCCCTGCAGACACCTATCCCCACAGGACTGCTGTTCTCAGAGGATTTGTGAAAAGGTGGTTCATTAAACCCAGAATGTTGACATAAGTATGAATGAGAGCCTCAGTGCACTCGTTCCCCATCCCCGCTCTGACTGCTGGGACTGGAAGCTACTCATGGTGGTGCTGGTGTAAAGCTGCTTCTTCAAGGGTGACAAGTGAGACTCCTCTCAACAGATCATCCTTTGAAAGTCCATCAGTTGAAGATGGATATGCCTCTTTGTCTTTACTTTTTCTTTTAAACTGCTAGTGCTTAATGCTGTCTAGCACGTGCTTCATAATATATTTTTGGCCAATTAGGAATGCCCTGTCAAGTGGAGCACATTATTCCCAAAAGCATTTTGAGAATGAGTGGGTGAACATCCTCTATCATTTTGTTATACTTGTCAAATATCAACTGTGCTGCCAGGAGGGATATACAGCATTAAGGGTGTGGCTAGAGGACTAAAACTCCTGAGCAAAGAGCAGCACAATACCTGTAATTTTTGTGTTAGCTCTTTGTAAAACAAAGAATAATTTCAGGGAGTGAAAACTGGACAGAGTCTGGCTCAAGTTTACAGCTGAAAAGTATGCACAGGGAAAATAGAGGACAGAGCCCTCTGTAAGAAAAATGATCTGCCTGTATTTGTCATTGGATCTGCAGTACATCATTTACAAAAGCAAGGGTCTTACAAATGTTTCCTTAATGGTTTCCTAATTATTCTAATTAACAAGTGTCTAGTAGGTTCCATCAGTCATTGGTGAACTCGTGTGATGTGTTTCTAATGCTGCCTTGTCTTCAGAAATTCTGTAAGACAAGAAGTCAAGAATACAAAACAGTGATAAGGAAGGATACAGTGACTAGAACTTGACAGAAAATAATAAATAAAAAGAATTATCATGATTCAAAATGTAGGTACAGCAAAACAAGAGGGGAAATGGTTTACTGTCTTACTAACTGGAATGATTAGGTGTGCTGTGGATTTCTTCCTTTTTTTGCTGGTCATAGTGACAACAGAACAAAGACTTGACAGAGCGTTTTCATTCTGTATATATTAAGCTATAATCTTCCATTTTAAAAACAGCAGAGAATAACATATTACCTGGCAATCTAATATCAAATAATGAGCAAACAATTCAAGAATAAATTAAAGTCCCACTGAACTCACATTGCTGCTTAAGCTGAGCAAGCCAAGCTATGAAAACATAATTACATTTTGGGAGTTCATCTTGTCTTTCTGAGTAACTCTAAAGATGTATTTCACAAATCAGTTCATAGATTGTTTTATTTTCCTTCTTTTTTTAAACTTCCCAAAGTCAACACAACAGAACTGTACCATGACACAGAGACACAAGTTCGTGGGTTTTTTCTTAATGTCACTCTAGAAAGAATACTCCATGTATTCTTTCTGTAACTGACATGTTACAGATTATTAGGACACGATTGCTTTTCCATGAAATCCTGGTTGTCTGAATCAGTTAGGTGACATCAAGGATTTCCAGCTAAATGCAAATCAATACAAAAGGGGAAAATGATAGTGGAAGAAGTAGGTTGCTAGAGGGAGAAGTTTGGGTCACAGGTTTTCAGATACTGAGGTTCTATTGCATAGTTAATCTTCATCTTCCCAATGAAAAGCAAGAATCTGCTGTAAAATACTGCTATCTGTTTTTTCTTTAGGAAGAAAACTATTTATGGTAGGAGTCAAAAGAAGCAGGGAAGTCATTAGGAGATGCTACCAAAGTCGTTCAATGGGATCTATTCAGAACAAGCCAGCAGTGGGGTTTTTTTTTGCTTGAAAAGAGAAATGCATTTTTTTCCTACTGACAACATCTGAGTCCCCAAAAATCACAGCTAATTGTACAATCTGATCCATTTTAGCAGTGTTATATGAATGAAATATGCTCCTGATATTCATGCTGTTAACAAGGGTCCATTATGCTGATCACCTTAGAGAACCTGGTCACCAAGGTCAATTTCCAATTGATCAGCTTAGGTACGAAAAAAAGACATTATTATACTGCAGTCAGCCTG
Source organism: Geospiza fortis (assembly GCF_000277835.1). Lineage (NCBI taxonomy): Eukaryota > Metazoa > Chordata > Aves > Passeriformes > Thraupidae > Geospiza > Geospiza fortis. The sequence continues at coordinate 3,045,787 of NW_005054328.1, read as the reverse complement.
AACATTAGCAGCACCAATGCCATTAATTCAAAATTACGTTATTTGCAAACAAAAGTAGCAAGTCTATGATCTGATCACTGGTGTCAAGAGGACACAGTAAGCATAGCTGAAGTTTTAGAGCCGGCAATAGCTCTGTACAGCTCACTAGCTGAATTATTTTCATTTTAATGTCAAACCTAATGTGCTGCTAGAGGATGCTCAACACAGCAACACCAAGCATTGCATTAAGGCTTTTCTTAGCAAGGGCTACGCTTCCCAAGAAAGGTGAATGACAATAGCCAAGAGGTAGAAATTCATCCCAGTGAAATCCTTCTGTCTGTTTCTCTCCACTTCAGCAAGAGCTTTTGAATTTTAATCACTTGGTCTGAATTTCACACACTTCTTTTTTAGGTTCAGTGCAGGACATGCAGTATCCAAGCTACACATGGCTCGTTCTGGACAGCAGGTATAATCCATGGTCTTAGAGACAGACCCATGTCAGTTTTCATTTCTCTCTTTTCCTTCCATAATTACCAGTGAAACAATACAGTGATCCAAGGAGTAAACATAATAAAGTACTTCATTTCTGCAAGAACACAGAAGGAAACACTCAAGAATCTCTTATCCTCTTCTCAGGCTTATATGTACCCATTGCCAAAGATGAGGAATTTCTGTGAGGCATCAGCTTCTAGGACTGTATTGAGATGCTACAGTTACAGTTATTTTTTTCCAGTTTTTGTTGTTGTTGGTGGGGGTGGTGGTGGTAGGTTTTTTGGGTATTTTTTGTTTTGGTTTGGTTTTTGGAGTTTTTTTGTAATGTACATTTCTTATATTTGCACTCTTTCTGTTCTTGAAAACTAGGCCTGATTACATCTAGCCATTCTAGAAGCCATAAAGGTTTTTTTTAATTGATCTCTGAATGCCTCAGACTGGGGAACTTTTACATGTATTCAGTTAGAATTAATTACAGCTTAAATGTATGATTCTTGTTCCAAATAATGACTTCAGAAATGTTCCCTAAATCCTCAGATCTCTCCTGTCCACATTGGTGAGGTCACTGCAGACAGAAACTTACCAAGACAATAATGGAAAATTTTATCCTAGCCAAAAATGCTAAAACAGATTCTACAAAAATCAAAACCAAGGAGAGAAAGGGACATCCTGTATCTCCAAGTTCAGCACAGAGGACAGGCTGATATACATGGGTTTGTTAAGCAGAAGGAGGATTTAGGGGATGACCAGGGGCTTATAGAGATGACAGAGTTTTCTTCTACATAGTCATAAATAAATATGAGAGGCAACAGGTACAAAGAGCTACAGAGAAAATCTGACTGAATAAAAAAAGAAAAAACCCCAAACAATTCACAGGAGAATGGTCAAGTGCCAAAGTTGCCCGAAGTGGCTAGGAAATTTCATTTCCTGGAGTTAATTTCAAACCAAATGGACAAAAACCTGAGCAACTCAATCTAACTTTGAATTTAGGCCTGCCTTTGAGAAGGAGGTTGGACTGAGTGACCTCCAGAGATCTATTCCAATCTGAATTATGGTACATTTCTTCTTATTTTGCTAAGCTACCCATGCCAAAATTTTTTGTCCCCCTCTCATAAGAAAAGAACTTCAAACTCGTTATTATCTACCATCAAAATGCTAGATAATATTATTTTCCTGTGTCAGTCATGAATTTGTAAAGAATAGGGTGTATTAAACTCATGTAAATACTTGTAAAAAGTCCATTATCCTATTTGATAATAGGATAATATAGGTTGATATAAAATAGAAGCTCAGTAGATGGAGACACTTCACACTGAAATGTATGCAACAGAGTCATGAAAAGGGAAGATGTTTTACTACATGTGAAGTCAAAGTTAGCCTGGTGCAGATGACACCTGCTATAGCAGTGTGACATTTCCAACCTTGAAAAGGTAAATCTATTCCTAAATCAACAGGATGAAGATATCTCTTGTTCAACTAAGTTATTTTTGGTTGGGATTTCTGAATCTGAATGGATTCCATAGAAACTTTTAAAGAAACAGTGGCTGCAGGAGTTAGGATGGTGTACTAGCCGGTGGTTCCCGCTGTGGAGCACAGTATGTGAGAAGAGCAAAGAGAAAGAATCAGTGGAGAGAGGGGTACATCTATGCTGGTAAAAAAGGGAGGACTGTGACCAGTGCTTGACCTTGAGGGTAGATATTATGGATTAGCAAAAGAGCAAAAGTCCCCAGTGTTTAGGTCCAGTTCCCTCTAGAGAAATCAATTATGTACAAACTACAGACTGCTTGGCATTGAGTGTCTTTTGTATCTTACATATCACCCACAAGATCCTATGACATAATTATAATCTTTTATTATCTTTTGCCTTTTTAAAATTTTAATCACAAAGTCTCTGAAATAACTTCAGGACTATATCAGCCTGTCACTTTCATGTCACTGGAGTATGGAACTGGAGGGTTTGTATCATGTTCTCTAGGAAGCAAAAGTGTACAAGGCCTATTAGAGGACTTTCTGGGAGTTAAACCTGATAGTCTCCTCCTAAGTGACTGCTAGAATGATTTCTGGATTGAGTTACTCCCAAAACTGTGTCTGGGTTTTTGTATTACAGAGAATGAGATAGAGTGATCAAGTGCAGAGCCTGGGGTAAGCTGACAAAAAATTGCATATCCACATAGGCACCTTCCCCTTAGTTTCCCTAAAACTTTTAACAGGACAGCCATGGGGTTCAGTGTTAAAGCACACTCCCAGGTCCTCTGTGTTTGCCAGAGTAGAGGAGTGCCTATGAGACCCAGTGTGTCTGCAAAGCAGACTGTAGACAAGAGATTTTTTTTCTTAGATGTTGATTTGGTACCAGATTAGACAGTTGTTTTTTGTTTCTATACACCCTTGCAATTGTGACATCTACTTTACAATTGGAATGAATAATTTAGCTTTCTTTTGACTTAAGTATGATATCAAAGTAACTGCCTAAAGTAAATGCTCAGTGGTCCCACACCTCTTTTATTTAGCAAGATATTCCTTTAGATTGGTAACAAGGTAACTGTTGGGGTAAATTGTTTACTTAGGATTTCAGCAACTGTCCCACTTTCCTGGGATAGCCAAAGGAAAAAGGACTGTATCCCCACAGTAGCTGCAAGAGCTGCTTTGAGAGTTTGCATTCCTGTGCTGGTACTGCCCAGGCACAGAGGAAGCCTGTAGCAGCTCCTCACAGAGAATCACTTCCCTGGCTGACTTTCTCCCTCTTCACAAAAAATCAATTAAAGCAAAACCAGCACATTTACAAAGATCAGGAAAGGAATTGCTGTGCTGCAGTCACAGCTAGAAGAGTTGCCTAGACCATAGCAGGGTAGTGGATGCTGATTGCAGAGCATCCACGCTGCCCAGTGACACCTCCCCAAGCAGAGGCTGATCATGCACACAGCTCACAGTACCTGAGCTGGGTCTCCATGGGGACAGCACAGTGACACTGGGAGACTAAAACATCACCTCTGTGTGTCTGTGTTGGGATGAGGCTTTAGCTCCAAGTGTAAGGAATATGCTGAATAGAGTCCACCAGAGTGTTGATTTTATAACAGGATTGTCAAAGTACCTGTTGCCTGTTCTGGGACTTGGTGCAGCCCAGGGGAGTTTAGGGATGTCTTGAACCTCCTGAGATAGTGTTAGAAGATGAAGGCTCAAGCAGGGGAAGCCTGGCAACTCTGTCTGCAGGGAACAACTTCTGTCACAAATGATTGCCAGAATTACCCCAGAGAATGGTAGTGCATCCAAAATAATCCAAGAGCAGCTTTGCTGTATGTACTCACATTTCCTGGAATCTGCCTCTTTCAAGGTCATATCAAGACCACATGGTCCTCTGGTCATCTGATGGACACTCACATAACAGCAGAGATCCCTGTTCTTTGTTCCCAAGCCTACTGCTTTGCGTGCCATATTGTTACATGCCATTCCATCCTCAAACTCTTCTCCAGTTCTCTTTTTTAGCCTCAGATTCTGTTTTATACTGTCAACATCTAAATCCTTTTCTATGTTAATGTTACCTCTCAATTTTGCATCATCATCATCATCATCCTCCATTAGGGTATGCACATTTTCCCATGACAATACATACTACATGAAAATATTAAATTAGAGATTGATATGGACCAACACTGCTCCTGGAGGAAATTTGCCACATACTTCCCTCCAGTATTATGACTGTTTTCAGCACAAACTCCTGTGATCTGTGTTCTAACTATGCTCTTTTCACTTATACATAGCTCCCCCTTCATAAACTGATGATTCTCTGAGTGGGATAGACAGCGAGTGAACATCCAAGTGGATTAAAGCTATCACAGTTCAAGAGAAAGATAACACAGAGAAAATGGTTTTGTCCTCAAAACATTGTGTTGTCATCATATAATCTACTTCTGGTGAACATGAGCCACATTTGTTCCATTTATCCCAGAAATACTGGCAAAGAAGCAAGTAAGATCAGCTTTGCTACATAAGATCTTCTGCTTTCTTTTGTGTTTCTCTTTTTGTATATAAGGATATATGTTAAATCTACTATTTTAATTGTGTTTACAAGATCTTATTAATCTGAACTTCCAGCAATTTTTAATTTAGTCTATACTCTTTGGTCTCCAGGAAACTGTTCAGTCTGGTTTTGTGTTTCACTAAGAGTGTCTGCTTTTTTTCCTAATACACTTTTGATGTAGTTAATTGCCCACCTTAATTCTGAACATTTTCATACAAGTTTCTGGTTTAAAAATTCACACTATTTTTTGCAGCTTTGACTTCAGAAAACTCCAGCTCAAGCATTCCCTTCTCTTAACTACTTCAGTCCATCCTGCCTCACTATATAGTTTTCTCATCTTATGAAACTTTGCCCATTCAAAATCCTCACTGCATCTACAGATCACTTTTGTTAATCCTTCCATTTCATCATCAGTCTTCGCCAGAAAACAATGAGCTCCTTGGTGAATTCTCTTAGCCTAAAAGATGATGAGCTTTGTTAATTCTGGCTATGGTTTCCATGCCCAGATGAATGAGTCTGAATGAAGTTGTTTTACCTGAGGCACCTCCCCTGCATTTGTTTGCAGAGAAGACGAATGCAGTGCCCCCAGCTTTCTTGTCCTACTGGCATGTATAGGCATTTGTTTGAAAATACAAGATCCTGTGGAAGGAGTTGTGTAAACATCTGTCTGAGACAGTCACTGCAGGTTGCTCCCTGAGTTCCTGAAGAGAAGCAGACATTTTAAGGCTGCAAACCAGAAATAAATATTTCTAGTCCTACCAATGACTAATTTTGCATAGAGAGGCTAAACACTTATCTTAGCAGTAGCTTCTACAAGGCACATAACTGCTGTTAAAGGAAATTAATCAAAATGATGCTCTGCTTTAACCAGTTGCTGCTGAAACAAACTATTGCACCCATTTTAGTGCTAATGAGGTTGTGGATTCTCTTTGCTACCTATTAACACTGCTGGAGACAGGATACTGGTTACTGGGGCCTTTGATATGATACAGTGTGGCTTCCTCTTATTGCAAACATTTTTCAAGATAATTATGTCACTTAGATTTTGGTTCACTGATAATTAATAGTAGTGAGATTCACTTGCTAGATAATAATTAGTATTATCCCTCAATAGCCTTTTATAAATTAAGTACAAAAGACTATGCTTGCTCAAAATGAAGTGCTGGTCTAAATACTTGCCTTAAATTATATATTTTGTACAGAATGTGATAGTTTTGGGAGACCTCTATAAAAGGTAGTGCATATAAGATGATGTATATTTATAGAAGGTCTTCTACTAAGTTGATGTGCTAATAAACAAACACATATTTATCTAAAACTTTTAAGTTCACTTAAATTTGCATGGCCATAAAAAAAGCTCACAATTGCTTTCTTCCCTCTGAGTCATCCTGATGAACCCTGTTTTCTTATACTCTTAGTTAAGCAGTCAATGAAAAAATGGAAATTTAACACATCCTCCCTCTAGCCAGGAATGGCTTTTCCTCTGATCATCCATACAAAAACTTACTACTGAAAATACTATTCTAAGAGGAAATAATGCAATTAAGTATTGGCTTTTGTCTGGTTATTTAATCATTAGGTCCAACATATCTTTTCTTTTAATGTACCGATTTGTCATTAATCAGATGTGTAAAGTAATAAATTATTTCCTAAGATGTATGTCTTTTATTGTAAGGCTAAGGAGAGCAAAGAAAACTGCACTGAACTTCCAGATAGTAATGAGTAACCTTGACATCTGAACCACTTTATGACACTCTTATATCTTCAGGCTGACATATAGAAGAACAATAATACCAATATTAAGCAGTATAGAAGCACCATGTGATACTGACATTTTGACATAAGAAAGCTTAAGGTGATATACAGACACTCAGTGCCAAAGATTACCTGGTTTCCACAAGCTCAGCTGAGGCAACAATCTAGTGGAAGTAGAGGTGAATTTCCCCAGCAGCTGATGTGCAGTGATGAAAGGAAAGAGGACCACTTCCATTTCAGAAACAGGAAGTTCTACAGCAGGAAAGTTGCTCACAGACAACTGAGCTGTACAGTCATGATGCTTTTTAGGTAATCATCTTTCATTAGTTTAAGCCTTACTTATACTTGTGAATATTTTAGCAACATTCACAACAGCATTTAGGTTGCAAAATTTGCAGAGGTATTAAAAAATACTGATTTTTTTTTTTTACCAAAACTGTGTCTCCATTTTTCCACAATATTATAAGCTCACAATTGTCTGGTTTTCACTTGTGATAGGTAAGTCTTCACGTCCTTTCTAATTATTGATTAGAGACAAAACCTTTAAAACAGCTAGGTAGGAAATAACGGATACCAAGTACTATTTGGGAAAAAACAGGCTCTCTTTTTATAAACACAAAGCTACATCCATGAGGAATACAGTCGTGATTGTGATAAGCCTTTCAAACCCAATTCCTTCAAAAAAACATTTAGATTACAAGCACAATTGTACAAGGCAATTCATTGGAATTTGAAGGGTCATAAAAGCCCTTTTCTGTAGCTTTTGGTATAAAACCGGCATGAACTTGAACATTACCTGGAATGAAAGTAGTCAAAACAGATTAGATTTTATATTTGGTTATATCAAAAAAAATAGTTTAGCCTGAATTACCTGGCATTAACAAACAAAACTCAGAGCTACTTAACATAAATGCGCAGCAACTCTATTACACACATTACATGGTATTTGTCAGTAAGTGATCTTTGAAGATTAGCAGCCAGGGAGCTTAACAATCAGATGCATTAAATTCAGCTGTCAAGTAGTACAGTGACTCACAAGAACTTAGAACAAATTTAGGAGAAAAAATCCCAAGTAATTCCAGATCAGCACATGTATGAGGAAGAGCAGACTTCTGCCCATTCTTGGTCTGGTCTCAGGTACTAATCTGAAAAATAAGTGAAAGTACTTTACAAGGTTCCTAGACAAGAACACAGGAGGCTGAGAGGTAGGAAAATTAAAGTGTTCTATTATTTTTTTCTCCTCTTTGGTTTTCCTCTGTCTTAAAATACGGTGTCAGTGCCCCAGGCCTTTGAGCATCCTGTCAATTACTTTGAAATTTAACTAAACCAAACAATACAATCAGTTCATGCTTTACTACCAGGTGGTAGCTCATGCATCTGTCTGCATGTTATTCCTCTCACCACACTTCAAAGGGAAGCTAACAAAAACTGGGGTGGCAGGATGGGGGGGCAGGAGGCAGCATCCCAAACTCTGCACAGAGAATACACTCCCCACCCATCTCTGTCAGTTCTGCTGCACCCCAGCCAACACAGCAGATCTCCAGATTGCAACCTAGGCTCTCTTAGGTATTGCACATAAAGATATCCTAGGACATACTTGGCTCATGCTACTTTTAATTTATCTCGCTATGCTAGTTCAGGAGAGTTCTACTGAAGCAGACTCTTGTGGATTTACCCCTAGCTGCTTGAAGATAGAAAATAATAATGGAATTCATAATTAGACAAATTGCCAGTTTCATTACTTCTGACCTCCATATCTCAGCTCCAGATAAAAGAACTACTGCTCCATAGTCTTAGATGAAAAACCATTTAGATCAAGGCTCAGCAAGAAGCCTTGGACAAACCTGATATATCTATTTAGAGCCATGACAGAGAAGAGCAATTTATCAACATCAGTAAATCTTGATGAATGCCAAGAGACCTAAGCCTCCTAAATCAAATGAGGGCTTCTACTAGGCTTTGTCTAGTAATTGGTTGCTGAAAGCTGAATGCGAGGTAGGACGTAATTAATTGGATTCTCCCTCCTCACAGCATAGCAAAGCCCTAAAGTGCAGACTGTGAAGGTTTAGGATGTCAAGCAGGAACAGGAAATTAGCTTGTAGAACATACAGGAATGGAATTCTCACCTTCTCCAGCAGGTAAGATCACGTGAGATGTGGTTTTTTTGGATTGACTTTTCTAAACACCAAAACTTATTTTGAAAGTCAAGAATTCTGCACTCCATCTACTATTCCATTGTCCAAATACTGTGAAAATTTTATATCTACTTGGCAAACATGAGAAATCCATATTTGGTTTAGGTACTATATGATAATTAATTCCACCATAATGACATACTGATCTAGAGATTAAAGGGCTAAGGGACAATTTGGGGCTTATTAAATGAATTGATGCACTATTTCAGCTTGTGAAACAAACCAAACCTTGCTCTGCCAGAGAACAAATGCCATTTTCCATGACCATGAATATATGTAATGTTGGGCAAGTCGCTTAACTTACACTTCCTTTCTGTTCCCTTTCCTTAAATGGGAATGCCACTGCCTGACTGCAATGAATTTATGGACAATACATTTGTTTAAAACTATAACTGTGGTGTAATAGAGGACCTATGTAAGAATCTTCCAAATAGAACAGTGACATTTATTTCTCTCACATTTAGCCAATGTACAGAGCACATGGATGAACCTGCAGGACCTGTGGCATCCAGCAGGTAGCAGGAATAAGTGAAAAAGGGAGAGCCATCTTTATGTTCCTGATGTTTCCTTGGGACATAGGTAATAGAAGAAAAGAAAATGCTGGGCTCTGCACATGATGTGTTTGGGTTTTGCCATCAGGAGAAAAAAATTGCACACAAACACCCTCATATATCTAGAGGAAGAATTCAGAGAAATAAGTGAGCTTGCTTTCTCTTATATCAGTTTCTCCTCTGCAGAGGGAAATGGAATCCTAAGAAACTCATTTTCCTTTAATTTGCCAGAAGACAGCTTTGCCTGAGAAACAAGCTTTCAAGCTAGAAGGCAGACCAGCTCTAATATTCACCCACCAGTAATCCCCTGTAAGGATTATACATTTTAAAAGGAGAAAGGTGTACATTTTGTGATGATCCTTTTACTTCTCAGCATTTTTCATAGTTGTTCTGTCAAAAAGTACTGCTTCTTTGAGAACACAGTCCTCTTGTAAATGTGTAGGTGACTAAGATTGTTGATGCTTTTCAAAACCCACTGGTAAAAATCCCCAGATCTCAGAAAAACTAATTCCCAGGCATGCAAGGCAATAATAGCCAAGATGCAGCTTATGCAGCTTACCTGTCTAAAATGGAGGACTTCCTGTTGTAAGATTGTTAGCCTCATTCTTGAAAGTAGTCATCTCAGGGGAAAAAAAAAAAAAAGAGGTGATACACAGGCAATGCAGGCAAACCTTAATGAATGTTGAATTTCCACTGACTTGTGCCAGCATGTAGCTTGTGCCAGAAGAATGGCAGAAGATGATGTACAACACAATTCATGCCTAGCTAGTGGAAGAAAAAAGAGATTAAAAGAAAATGTAGGGAAGGAGTAACCGGTTTCTTATTTTGCGCATGAGAAAAGCCCATGGAACCCGGGTTTTGTAGCTACATACAAATTCCACCTAAAATTCCTGTCTCATTGGCTGCTACTGTCAATAACAAGCAGAGCTGCTACTGACATTTCTGCAGCCAGCCTCTGTGCTATGAGAGGTGGACACTGACATCCTGCCATTGTGGTCTAAGTGAAACTTAGGGTGAGTCTGTTCCCTCTGAATGGGAACTCCCCAAAAGGTGTTTGGAGCTCACCACTGTAGCTTCCCCTGCATGATTTACATTACCCTTTTCTGGGGTCAGTCAGCTGTATGAGGCAAAAATGAACATTTCATAGGCCCTCTTGAAAGGGATTAATATAACAACTACTATCTGTTCAAGTTCATAGTTAGGAACTGCACGAGGGGCCTCACACCAAAACACTGCCACGTGTTACCACTCCAAACAAACGTGTGCCCTGTGAGATCCCACTCAGGAATTTGGGCTATCTGGGTGGAGGGCTTGTATAGGTGGAGTTTCTGTGAGTATTCTTGTGGATGCGTGTGGGTGGGACAGAGAGAAAGAAAAAGGGAGAGGGAGAAAGGCAGGGGAAGGAATCAGGAAAAGAACAGAGAGGATACATTAACTTTATTTTTCTTTTTTTAAGCAGATGTGAGCTTGCTTTGGTTGTGCTCCAAGCAGGCACACTTCTTGTGCCCACGCTATCAGCAAAGGCTTAGCAGCCCAGGCTTACTAACCATGGCTACACTGTTTATGGTTTGGAGCTGACTCATACCCAGCCAGAGTAAAGCCTGTTAAACAACAACGCAGTTAAAACCATAAGAGACCTCGAAAAAACCTCCAGGCACAGGCAGAATAAGCAAGTTGTTTCTCCTCAGAAAAAAATAAAGGACTTAGACTTTCAGTGGGGCACTGTCCATAAAAGTTTAAATTAATGTTAGCACTGAGCTATGGGAATTTATCTTGCAGTTCTTGTCCTTCAATCCAGTAACTAAGCTACATGTACATTCTGGCAAAACTTCTCTTCCTAAGTATGAAACTGGAGCACACTCTTCAGTTATCTGCTCCATAAGTGAACTAATCTTTGTTATTAACTGTTTTTGTTGACTTCAGCTTTCAGCCATGAGATTGTGTTTGTCTCATTTTTCTGTTCTCTGACATTTCATCCATATTCTGTGATGCTGGCTAAATCCAGCTGATGTGCATCAAATCAAATACTGATATACCCATTAAAAAAAAATCAATTATTTCAGGCCTCAAACTTGGATAAAGTATGTCCAGGTCTAAAATGAAAATCTGAAACAAATCGTTCAGCTTTCTTCTGAAGGTGTATGTGAAGCATAACAGCACCTATGTCACATCTGCACCGCATGAAGTAGCAAAATTGTGATGTTTCTCTATCTCCCCAAGACAGAAGGAATATAGTCAGGAAGCCTAGCTGGCCTTAGAGAAACATCTAAGATCTGCTTTGACAATTTCTGCATTTTCTAAGAAACAATCAGTGTAGAAAATTCATTAAGAGTTCTTGGAGCAAAAACTAAAAACCTAGATCTCCTCCTCTCCTGGTAAAGGCTCAGAAGCCTAGGATCACATCTTCTTTTCCACTGGCTGGAACTCAAAGGCTTTTTTCTGGTGCTGATAAATTACTGGCAGCTGCAACTCCAACAGGTGGCAGATGCTCAGAAAACACAGCTAAAAGACCACTGATTTCAAGTTTGTCAATCGGCTCATATTCTTAAAAAGACATTACTGCCACATGTCCTGAAGAGAGGAGACATCCCTCTCATAATGTCAAGTACCTAAGTGCCAGAGCAGAGCTGGAATTACCATCAGCACTGCTTAGGTGTAGGCAAGCCAAAACCTTAGAGCATGCTGACCGTACCTCCTAGTGCTGCCTTCCTCTGACCACACAGAGCACAGGAACCTGACATGACCCCACCCAACAATTTCACAAGTCCTGAACAAGATAAAGGGATTGCAAGTTTCAGTGCCATGATGTTTACTTATAGGTATAGATGCAAGCTCTCAAGAAAGATATTGATTTTTTCAGCTATGGTGGTTGTATTGCATTTATCCTGAGAATATGTATCATTTCAAGGGCAAACACTACAGGTCTTTCCATGTGTTGATATGTCTTATGAATGTCTCTGAACCCTACATTTCAACAACCTTCTCCAAGGACAAAAATATAATAATTCCGTATCTTGTGATTTGAAAATTTGAGCCTAAATAATTCAGTAAGAGGTTTGGTGTGTCTTTTCCCCTTAGTTTTAATAAGGATAGGATTTCATTCTTCATATGCATCTCATAGTGTAATGGTCAAACCTGGCAAGATTTTTAGTCAGTGATGGAGAGCATGTCTATGTGTTCCCCACATAATGAAGAGTGTTACATTGGGCTA
>NW_005054328.1:3031587-3033556 GCF_000277835.1 Geospiza fortis | reverse complement strand
TCTGCATTACAAGGCAACAGTGATAATAGCAAATTTCTTTTTCATAATCTAGCTGCATACATAGCTGCAGATAAGGTTTTTAAAGGGAAACAAAGAAGCAGACAAAGCTGCAGAGTTGGGCTTGAAGCTGTGACCCCAATAATTTCCCTTCTAAGAAAACTTCCAGTTAAGAAGCCAGAGAAACCTTAAATCAACAATGTAATTTTTTAGCATATATCTTATTCTGTATCCAAAGTACAATATGTCATATGCAACATATAATACAATAGCATACTCCAGTATATTTGAGGTAATATATATTGTTTTACATTTTCTATTACGTGTACATTTTGTATAGATGTGCATATATAAATAATTGCATGTTTAAATATAAAATCAAGTTAATAGCCTAATTTAAGGGAATGGCAGTCAGTATAGCTGAAAAATCTCACCTCCCCTCCTCTTCAACTACATATCTCTGGCGTATAGAGGTACTACAGCAAAACACTGAGGCAGTTTGACTTTACAAAGTGTAATGTCAAAATGCTTTCAGAATCCACTAGCATACTGCACTCCAGCAGCTTTGATTTCTTCTCACAAGAGTTAAGAAGAAATTCACTTAATCAGTACAGCTAGGCTCAGTTTACCGACTTCTTTTAATACTTTATCACCTTTGTTGAAAACTGCACTGTGAACCCTCAAAATCAATCATCACAACTCCTGCTGGCAATTAGGATTAAGGAAATTAAGCTCAGGAGACAGACTAGTACATACAAAGCTGATCCCCATGGGGGAGATTGCTTCACCTACTAGAGCCTGCCAGAAACATCTCTTAAGGCTTTACATCATCACCACACAGGAAAAAACCCAAAAGTTCTATAAAGTGGCAGTGTGATATATGTGATATATGTTGATATGTGTTGTAGGCCTCTGTAATTTTCAGTTAGAGAGCTCTGGCTTTAGCATTGCTATATCAGTAAAGCCCATACCAGGTACGTTGTGTCAGCTGTGGTACCTGTCTGTTAAACAAAAATGAACAAACAAAAATAGATCATCAGTCGACTCCAGATAACTCTCTTCTCACTAAAGTTCTCCAGAGTTTAAATTCCAGATGCCAAAATTAGCAAGTACAGTATCCCTTCAGCTCATCACTGGAAACACTTGTTACTGTATTTGCTGACTTTCACTGCTCACCCAGCTGCACAGGTTCCTCTAGGACCACAATGCCTGCAATGGATAATAGTTCAGCATTTGGGGAATAAAAAAGCAATATGAATTTTTGGAAAGACTGGGTTCTTTTCAGTTCTAGTTTACTTTAGTTAGTTTCAAGACCTTTACAGAATGAGTCAAGCAGGTTTGTAAACAGTTTAAGTATCAATCATATTTTCAAATGCTTTATGTCTTTGCAGTTGTCAGGGAAAATATTTATTGAAGGGCTCAGCTTTGGCTTCATTTTGCTTCTATCAAAGGTAATGGTTTCAATGTTTTCAGTTGCAGCAGATAGTTGACATCAAAGCTTTGGGAAATCCCACTTTGGGAAAACCAATGATGTCTCCTGGGTCTGAAGACGATACATGATGTAAAGTTTCCTGGGTTTGGGGGGTGGTGATGCTTGTTTCAGTTTTGTTTGGTTTTATTTATCCCAGGGTGTTAGGAGCAACATGTCACAGAAAAAGGATGGACTAATTATATTCTCATATATGGTTTTACTAGAAGGAAAAATTATAAGACTAATTCAGGAAAAAAAAAAGTTCTGCATGTAACTAAAAAACTAAAGAATGTGTGCAAGCATGCTGTAAAGCAAAAAGCTTTGTAAAAACAGCCATATCTAAACTGCCAAAATTGTTATAAATATATCTGATTAGACTTTACCATGCCTGCATGCGTGTATTTTGTTTGGAGCTTTTTAATAGCAACAAAATTTCACCAACAAATGTTTTTTCAGCACAATGACTGTATCCTGTTTACTATACAGAACCATGCATTCCTG
>NW_005054328.1:3024978-3031574 GCF_000277835.1 Geospiza fortis | reverse complement strand
TTCAAAAGCAGCACTCTTGAAATTTTTTTAAAATAAATGTTTAGAAGCTGCAATTTATAAACTCCATAAAAGTATCCATTATCTTTATTTCCTGGGTTTCCTTAACTGTTCCTTGGGTGTTATGACTAGACTTTGATATATCAACAAACATAATTTATGACATAACTCATGTCTAGTTGATATGTTTACTTACTGGTTGATATGTTTACTGACAGGTTAATATGTTTACTTACTACATTATCTAGCAGTTGATTTAGGATTTCCCGTTTAAATTACCCTGCCTATTTAGAGGCCTTATTTGACAATGTTTCCCATTGCATTGTCTTTTTCTTTCTGTCAGCTGAATCAATAATTTATTGGTATATTTTTCATTAAATAAACACAAAAACTGATAAGCACAGTTAGCCCAGAAAAACATACGCAAGGAAAATGGAAATACTTATTATATTTTTACACTACTTCCTTGCTACAAAACAGCCAGTAAACTAACCTCTACATCCCTAGTGCAGCCTTTCAAAGGACTGATCCATATTTAACATTTAACAGCAGGTTCTTACCCAGAAGCAAATACAGCTTCAGTGTAAAGGAAAGCAAAGAGAAATTTCATTGCTGCACACTCAGGAGCTCTGAGCCAGACCAGTGCAACTACAGTTTGTGTTCTTTTGCATTCTCTCCACTTTTTTAGTTTGAGGCAGATGAACTGATTACAGAAAAACTCTAAGCAAAGACTGACGAGAGCTAGTAATAGGGGGTGCAGAGAAATGTCTTGTTTTGTTTAGCTGGTCCAGAATTTCAACAGAACTTTAGGAGCATTGACTTGAGCTGTTCAAAGTGTCATTAAATGACAAGCTCAGAAAACATTGTTCTGTGTTGCAGCATTTTGTCATTAGTCAAGGTGGACCTCCCATGTTTTCAATTAAAATGAACTTTATACAGTGTCTATACAAAAAAACTCCAAAAAACAAAAAACAAACCTTACATTTTAGGAACATAAATAAATGTATACATCCCACATTTAGAAGTTTTTTAACAACTATCAAATTTTAGCTGATCTAATTTGGCTTTTTCTAGTAATCGTCCCTACACTTAAATTCTAACTGATTATTGGCAGCAGGGTTTAATGCTGTGGGACAGAAACAACTCACTAGTTTGATTTTTTTCTCATTGTATGTTTAGAAAGGACCTACCATTAACCTAAAGTTGTCTTAAAATTTATTAATTTTAAAGTTTAAAACACCCTTTTCCCTATTTTTGTCAATCAGATGTATTATTTCAGAGAACTCATGGAAATGCTTCTCTATACCATCAGAAAAATAATGATCTAGATTTATGAATCCCTTTATTATATTTATGTGGGTTTTACAATTTCAGAGGGTAATTCAGAACCTTAGCAAGATGAAGAATGTCTCATAGCCACCCAACTCTCTCCGTGAATGAAAGAGGATGCTCAGGGATGCTGGTTTTCTGTGGACACACTGCAAGTTCTGGCTGTAGCTAGGCTACCAGAAGAACACTTAGGGAACCCTTAGCGGCTCATTACCACCCCCACCATAGATTTCCACCTCCCAGGTTCTGCCAGTGTAACTTGTCTGGCTGCTCCCCAGCCTGTGTTGAAATGAGCCAGGCCCACTCCCTTTCAATGACAGGTCTTTGCAGGTCCACCTTGGTTTGCCTGAACTAACACAGAGAGTGAGTTTTTGGAAGACCGGGCCAGCAGAATTAAGGGCAGCACTTTTCAGAGGATTTTTATGGTCAAGGGGGTGGAGGAGTCCCTTGACCTATCAAAGCTGCCACTGAAATGGGGCAGGGCTGCAGGTGCCTTCTTGTCTGACACTGAGAAAGCAGGACAAGTGCTGTACTCCAAGTGCAGCCAGATCCAGCAGAAGCTAAATGAGGTCTACTGCCCCAGCTACAGATTACTGCCCTGCCTCATTAACTGGATTTTAGCATTTCCCCAAAACCCACACTGTGTCTGAGATTGCTCTTAATCTCATTTTTTTAAAGTAGCTTGATTCATTAAATACCTCCAAACACTTGTGTTTCTAACCTAACCCACTTTGATAAGTAGTGAACTAGGGTGTGGCCAGATAAATTGATACGCTGGTAGACCTGACAGGGATCTCTGCTTTCACCTGGTTAAGTGGTAGGTGAAGCAACACCTGAGACCTTTGCTAAAGACTTTTGAAGCACAGTTATATCTTCTTCTGCCTGCTTGATATAAACCTCCACCTAAAAATCACTTCAGAATGCTTCTTTTCTCTAATTTTTTAGCTACTTCATTCTTGAAGTGCTTAGACGTGCTAGGAATGAATGTGGAAAGCAGTGTATTCCAGGTAAGTTTCCTGCATTCATAAACCAAATACTAACATCACACTGGAAACATGAGTATATATGTTCAGAAAGGGCTGACATAGAAGCTGACATAGAACTAAAGACAGAATGCTGAAGGCAGGGCTACTGCAAGTAGAATTACTCAACAAAAGGTTTAAGATGATAGAATCACTTCTCTGAATTCTTGTGTAACTGAAATGAGACTCTTCCCCTGTTCATGTAGATGAATTCAAGGTTTACTACTTTTAATACTACTTTATCTCAAAAGGTGGAATCTTTCTTGGACCAGCTTTTGCACGCAAGGAAAACAGAAGGTAAGACCTTAGACAAGGGAGAGAAAAAACATCATGATAATGTTATCTGTCTCAGCTTAGTGCTCATATTAGTACTTAGAATGCCTCAGCTGGTGGTGTTGCTGAAGCTGAGACAGATGAAGACCTTTGCTCTTACTTCAGCAAATCATGGAAAACAATGAGCTTGTATATAATAGGCAATAAGTTGTCTCATGGAATTATGTAATAGTGTAAGAGAGCTTGAATGGCTGACAGCTGCCTTATTTGACGGTGGGCTGGATAACCATGTGGTGTGCTTCTCACTTAACTTCAATACAATTGAGTGTGGTGTCTGACCCTGCTTTCAGCAGAGGGTTGGACTAGACAATATGCAGAGGTCCCTTCCCACTTCAGTCATTCTGTGACACTAAAAGTTGTGTGAGTCTGTGATCTTGAATGCTGACAACTCATCAGCTGATCATAGTATGGAAGTGTCCAAAGTAGTCCAATTTCTATGGTGTAAATGGTGTTAGCCCACTTCTACTCCAAACTTCATTGATCTAATTCCTCTTGACTTGTATGGGAACTGTGTATACCAGATGCTCTGTTCCTGCTAATAATCAGGAGAAATTAATTGCAAAAATAAAAAAAATATTAGATTTCTAAATTTAACTGCCTTCCTAATATGTGATATCTGTTTTTTGCTGTTGCCTGTAGTATTTGTGCAGAGGATTATTGAATGAAAGTTCAAGAGGTTTAAAGTGTGGTTGTAGTGCTTTGAGGTGGTAGACATGCCCCCGAAACAGAGGTAGGAGCAGCTTTGCTGAATACTATGATATGTTCCAAAAGCTTGATAGCTTGAAAAACATCATTATAGTAGTTTGGAGTGCTTGAACATTTGTCTTATTTGAAGATAAAACATAAAGCTGTTCTGAAATTTATTTTAAATGGTTTCTGTGAGTTTCTTCCTAGCAATTGAACTTCATGACAGATCTATTTTCAAAGGTAAATGTCATAGATTATTTTTACTTACAAATAACAATTCTGAAATAACAGAAATTTCTATACAGCAACAGACATTGATAATGATAATAAAATAGTTACCAGACTTCAGAGTGCCTATGTTTGAAAGAGTGGAACAAGAAGTGTGTTGAGACTGCTTAGTTTGTATCTCTGTAGCCCCTTATCATCACAATTTGGGATTATTTGCCTACAGTCACATACTCATTTACAAGGAATTGACAACAATGTCCCTTTTGATGGTTCCAAGGCTATATTTCAGGGTGGCTCTGTAGAGCAACCAGCATACCTTCGACACAAAATGTGATGTAGGGCTACATTACTTTGATCTGTGTCCTTAAATGTTGTTATAAAAATGATAGTGTGTTACACTGCATCCCCTAATTACTTAAAAAAAGAAACAGTTGTGAAGTTAAGCTATAAACTAATTTCTATGACAACCAAAAATATGGTCAAAAACATGGCTTTTGTAGCAGAGCCTACATCTGTGGTACAGAAGTTTTCACCACATATTGGAAAGGAGAATTTTTGCCTTTTTCCTCTGAAATCCTACAGATCAGGGTTTCTCTTGTTAGTAACAGAGCTTTTCAGACAAGAGGCATCTTTCAACACCAGCAGGTCAGGTATGATGGAAAAAGACAACAGCTGCAGAAAGATAAAGCTACCTGATAATTCCTGTGCTTTTGAACTGAAAGCTGTAGCAGCAGGCCAGCCAGCCTGAACATAAATTGTGTTACAGAGAAAGTGTCACACAGACACAGAGGGATGAGTATACATAGAATAGAGAAACAACTTGCTGCTATTCTCAGGTTTTGGGAATTTCACCTACAACCTGCCACTGTCCAGAGAACTGATAGGACTTGCAGTGGCAGAAAGCAAACTGAAAAAATCAGTATTGATACAGAAAATATTGAGGGAATGAAGAAAGAGACCAACTGGACTCTTCTACCCATCAGCAACTTTCCTGAATGATTTCACCCTGAGGTGCAATGTTTCCATTGAACCTGAATTTGGTTCAATTGAGGAAAAAGGGTATCTGTAAATAAGTTATTTGCTCTACCAGTGCTTTCTCTTGCTGTCTCACTGCTAAAATTTTGCTTTTCCTTCTTACTGTTCATTAGTTGTAGATAACTATAAATTATCAACAGGATTGCTTCTCCCCTTTGCATAAATCCAGGGGAAATTACCTCTTCAAATCTACTGGACTTCCTCTCTGCCTGTTACCAGGCTCCTACTGCTCTCATGGAACTGTTGTTGCTGTCTCCTAGCTGCAAATTTAAAGAAACTGGAGTGACTGTGGAAATGGGGTGGGGACAGTTTTAGAACTGAGCTTATGCATATGCAGGGAAAGTACCAGCAAAGGGCGCCTGGGAAGATGATGGAATCTGTGTTTGCAGAGACATTCTGAACTTGACCAAGACCTCAGCTGCCTGCTCTAGAGGGCAAGGTAAAGTAAACCCTCTGCAACAGAGGGTTTTACTTGACATTCTCCTGAGATTCCTTTCAACCTGAATTATCCTGCAAGGCTCAAAGTAGGGAGACAAAATGGAAAAGGCATATAATCAAATGAGGAAGGTAGCAATAGAACTAACAAAAAATTCTAATCCCCCCCCTCCAAAGTTATTTTGGTTTGGAATGAGACGTTGGACTAATCCAAACTTTTTTGATGGCATAGGAATATATCACTGCACATGTGCATAATTCTCCTGTGGGTGACATTTCATCTGTGTTAATGGAGGGCTAGCTCTGTTTTCTCCCTCTGAATGGATTGGTACACAGTGAAGCTGCAGGGTGTTGCTCCTATCATCCATTAATGACTTAAGATACCTGGGAAAAATGGAGAACAGGTGGGAAAAGAAACAGGCGAAAGTAAAGTTACAGAGTAATTCTGACCTCTTTCTTTCCTATGTTACTCAGTACCCAGGCAATATACTATGTTAAGGTGGGCCCGAATTTCTGATTAACACAGGCATCACCTGTTAAAGGCCATATTTCCAGTCTTTCTGTGTGGAACTATACCACTTTGTACAAACGATTTAAATATACATGAATAGCATGTAAACAAGTGGGTGTGACTCCCTAATTTGGTGGTTTACACATGTAACTGGGAGCAAACCCAGCTGAGTTACAGCCTCAGTGAATTATTAGTACAAATTATTTAATTAGTACAAATTGTTCAAGCTCAACAAAGCTCTTGAAGCCATATATATCAACACTAGGATCTAACCTCTCCTGCTCCAGAGACACAGTAGTTTGTTGTCAAAATAACGTTGTGGGAGAACAAGAGGTACGAGTTCAAATGCCCCCAGGTAAAGAGGGAAAATGAGGTCTGTGACTGCTGTATGATGCTCCATGCACATCCTAACCACAGCTCTTGGTTAAAAGGCAGGTGGCCAACCCCTTGGAAAATCTTTGGGTTTCGTTCTGCTTCTTCTGCAGGTACTTGAGAGGGATCTCTTAGTTTCAAGACGTGAACAAGTCCATCACTTTTCTTTTTCTCATTGAAACTCAAAAAAAAGTAGGTGGCATTTGAACTTCAGATAAAGAATTGATTACCCCACCTTGTAATGGAGTGTTTTTCTCAGTGGCACTGGTTTGTCTTACTAGTAATTTAGCTGGGCAATGTAATGAGGAGACCTGATACAACAGCATGCTTGTATCTGGAGCACGAATGGATGTACACGGCAAAACAAACCCCCGGGTTGAAAAAGGCTGAACAGTAGCGATGGAGAAAGACTACGGCTGATTTCAGTCAAGGAGGGGAAACCGGAACGTAGCGAGAGAAGAAAACGAAGGTAAATTTAGACAGGCTGAAATAATACACCTCTGCAAGGACCACTGCAGAGGTTTACGAGCGGATGCTGTTCCCCGTTCGCCGCTCACCGCACGCAACTTGCCCGACGCGCCCAGACCTCCGCCTGGTTCGCCTTCCCGACGGCTAATGGAGCATCCCGGGCCCGTGATTAGCCGCTG
>NW_005054328.1:3015133-3023759 GCF_000277835.1 Geospiza fortis | reverse complement strand
GGCCCCCTCCGCCCCTGCAGGGCCCCGCGGGTGGCGGCCCAGGGAGGCCCTGCTGCGGAGATCCTCGTCGAGAACTTGCCGCCTGCCTTCCTGGACGCTAACAGAGTGTAACGAGAGACTTGACACTAATACATGCAATGACAAAAAAATTATAGCTGCAGTCCTTTAATTTTAACTAGGTCAACCGAGGCAAGGCAATTTGTGTTTTTCCCAAATGTCACCTGTGACCTCCTAATACACCGTTTCTGGGCAAGGGCTGAAATCTGTTTTAATAAAGTTAGAGGTAGCTGATGCCTTCCAGGTAACTTGGTGTTTGCTTGTCCTTTGCTTATTCCTTATGGGAGGTATCAAAATGTCAAATTGTCAAATATGCTACTGAATTATTTATTTCGTAGTTGAGGGCCTCATTCTGGTTCTCAAAATGGATACAGCTGTGGAGTTGGTTGGACTAACTGGGCTTGAAGTCAGTATATGATGGGCCTTTTTTCCATTTGCTCTTCTGTCATTGCACCCTCGCGTGCTTCTGTGCTTTTAGTGCTCTTGCTTGTCACCAGGAGAAACTAGAAAATTATCTTGTGTCCACAGGACCCCCCAACTTTTGAAACCTTGTGAACTTCCTACCTTGTTTACTTTGCTCTTCTGCATTCTTGCACTACAGATGTTTCACGCTGTCCTAAGTGCAGGTAGAGTTAAAGATACTCCTGTAGGTTTTTGTGGTCTTGTGAAATGTTTATTAAGGGAAACTACCTTTCAGTAGTAAGTCCATAAGAAAATTTCTCATTTCTAGAAGATTATTTAAAATAAGTAATAAAAAGATTGTATATGGGATGAGAGCAATGGAGATGAGTTTTGACAGCATGGTAAATTTTATTTTGGTTAGCATTGTAGTGGTAAAGGTTTACATTTAAAGATTATATACAAAGTGTAGGTTTTGGGAAGCACTCGTTCCAGGGAAAGTGTGTGAATAATGGCTTTGCTTTTTAAGAAAGGTGTAATTGTAGTATTTTACAATAGTCAGTTTTATTCCAGAATAACATCCGCAGAGTGAGAAGTTGGTGATGCAGCAGTAACTGAATAATTACACCAGCCAATTTTGACATGGAGACAAAACCATCACATACAACTTAATAGTCAGTTCTTCTCTTAAAATTGCTAAGGCTTCTAACAGGGAAGATTTTGTAAGGAAATAAACATCAAAAGTCAAAATGAGAAATTTTCACTGTTACAAGGGTAGGTAAATAAATAATATTGCAGAAAGGGCTTTAATCCACCTGTATCTATTTTTGTGTATTTAGTTATCTAAGCTGGCTGGTTCTTTTTTGTTTGCTTTTCTTTTCATCTCTAATGTTTCTCATCTCTGTGTAAACTCAAGTCACTTGCTTAGTCCCTGGCCCTATGTTCATTATGAATATTATGAACAAAAAAGTGTAAGCTGTCTCCCCTTCTCTAGAGGGCTGTGGCATAGGATATCAGGGTATCAGTACTCATTGTTTGAGGGTCACAGAGAAAAGGAAGAACATACTCTCTGTTGAGATGGTGTTAAATACTGTGCTAAAGCAAAAAGGGGTTGAACTCTGGACTGCTCCTGTCAGATTTCTGTACCCTTCATCTGTTGTAATAACATGTTGTGGTGTGAGCTTGGCCTCTCTTAAGAAGAATGGTATGCCAGTGTGGGATAAACCAGAATACTTGTTGTGGTATTGCTAGAAAGAATGCCTTGAAATGGCTTGGGGTGTTTTGCTCTTCGCTTGTGTTTGTGGAATTAGCTCTTGGGTCATATTGACAAACTCCTTGACTTTGAAACAGCCCCAATAAAAATATCTCAGTGTTATCCATAAAAGGATGAAGAGCCATTCTGTACCTGATGACAAGGAGAATCGTGGTATGGTCACATAAAAGTGCATAAGCAGACATCAAGATGAATGACACTTCTCCTGAATGTGCATCATATCTAAGGGACATTAATAGGTTAGGTGATGACTTGTCCACTATTGGATGGGGAGCCTGTCATTTAGTGGGGACTGCACTCCAAAATGACCCAACTTGTTCTTTAATCTGAATATCTGAATCTATGCAATATCACCTGCATCTCACTTGTTTTGAAAACACTTGGAGTTGGATCAGATATGAGAACTAAGTGCAACCTAAGTCATCTCATTTTTTTATCATTTGCCATCTTTGAATATTGTTATTTTTTCAAATAAAATAAAAAATATTGTAGTCTAATTAGCCATTTCAGTTGGTTATTTGTTGGCTCCTTGTAGTCAGGAATGTAGTTTCTGCAGTACAGTTGATGCTGTGAAGATACAGTAGAGACCATCTGGGACAGGTTCCTGTTCCACTATGCAAATTCACTTTTTTTAAAGTCAAAGGTACTTGGTTATATTTACTGCTGAAAAACAAGCCTTTTGAGTATTTTGCTTGTAATGCAGCTTCTTTAGCAGTAGTCAGAAGGGACCACATTGTTGTCTTATCGTAGTGCATTTAGTTACACGATCACGTGATTTTTTGGTGAGACCCTTACTGATTATTTTGCCAGCCAGGTATCTAATCAATGTATTTTCTAACCTTTGGGGTTAAATGCATGTTCTTACAGGTACTAACCTAGAGCTGCTAAATTCTTCTTATGCTTTTTTGTCTGGACCTAAACTGAGTTCTCTTTGTGAAATTCTTCTATGTGTTTTAAGATTTTATTTCTGAAATGTCATGAATATTCAAAGAGAGTATCAACCATATTTATCCACCAATAGGGGAAATGAGGCACAGAAATAAATTGCTTAGTTGTTGGAATGGTCCCTTTATCTTGAATTCTCAGGTTAAGATGTCTGGCCTGGCATTTTATTCCCACTAATAAGCATCTCCTGCACTTTTGAGTGGCACATTTGTTGTTACTTTGCCAAATTTATCTTCTTGCTTTGTGCTGTGTACATAGTAACTGAGGAACTTGCAATAGTAACCAGTTCTCTAAAATTTTGTTGGAGCAACTTGTATGTGATCAGACAATTTAGTAATGAAGCTGAGGTCCTGCTGGTGACAGCTCTGTTTTGCTTTATCTCTGAATGATCTTCCTGTTGCTTTTTGGTCTGTGGAATGAAGTCTAGGTTTGTGCAAAGCATATTAGCAGCTGAGTTTACGTTCATGGTGCAGCAATATAAAGTATCCTCAAGTTGTGAGCAACTCCATTTCACATCCCTTTCCATGTCCTGATACTTCAGCTGTGATTCAGTCTGCATCAATGTGATATACTATATGTAACATAGTGGATTTTTTTCAAAGGGTCTCTTCATTTTGAAGCTGTTTGACAGGAAAGAAGCTCCAGTGATGTTGTGGGAACCTGCATCTTCCCAATAAATTGTTTCAACACCGGGGCTGGAAGCTCTTTCTCTGTAGCCAAGCCGCTCTTTAGTTTATCCTAGAACACAAGGGAGTCTCTGTGAGACATAGAAATGGGGGAAGTTCTGTATTTCATTTCAGTCTATAGGTGATTATAGAATAGAAAGGAAAAGGGAGTCAGTACCAGATCCAGATGTCTTGGCTGCTGCCCTCTCCCCACTCCTATTCTGTCCACTTCTTTCTCCAGACTTTAACTTGGATTCACTCTGCCTTTGTGCTGGCTGCTTTCTTCTTTCTCCTGGTCCATGAGAATTAAAAGCAAAAGTCAGAGCTCTGAAAAAGGTAGTTTCTCTTTCCACATTTTCTGGTGGGTCACTCCTGGACCATTCAGTAACTACTGGAAAACAGGCTAAGCAGCAGAAGATGCCCTTCTTTGTATCTGTCACTGACATGCCCCTGACTTTGACAAATTTCTGTCTAATATGTCAGCAGAGTCCTCAGGTGGACTTCCACCTTCAGCATGCCTTGCAGGGACAGGTAAAATGATTGCTATGCAGAGATGCACTTTAAATTCAAGCAAGACAAGCAAAACAGATGTGCCAGAGCATCTTAAAGATTGCAGGAGCCTTGTAGTAGAAGGGAGATGGAGGTTTTGCCACTAACAATTTTAGAAATTTTACTGGATTTGTAACTATTGCAGAATTTTAAACCTTGAGGTGTTTAAAAGCAATTAAAAACTGCCTAGTTGGCCTACTTCGAGAAGGCCAACAAAAGCAGTTGACCAGAGTGACTCAAAGGATCTACGTCTTTCATAGAAAAACTAAGCAGAAAAGATCAAAAACTTTTATCTGCTCGTGAAATGCTTGGATACAAAGCAATGTAGCATTGTTCAATGGCACTGAAGAAAAAACATGCTTGAGCAATGCTGCTATGGCACATTGCAGTAAATGAAGTTTACAGGACTATTAAATACATGCAGCAAATATTTTTTGATGTTTTATATTAGAGACTTTTTAACTTAGAGCTAATTATGTAATTTTAGCTATTATTATTGTTGTTGTTGTTATTCAGTTATGGAGATTAGAAGGTCATTGACCAAGGATTTAATGATCTAAAACATTTCTGATAATTTTATACCAGTCTGTAAAGATCTGACTCATTTATTAGCAATTGATGGCAATGTATATAAATTTTCTTTATAGACTACACTAAAATACCATTGGACTTAATGGGCAACCTAAAAATTCCAAAGTTTTCACTGAATTGTCAATTAAAAATTATTTCCCGTGCTTCTTGGGCACGTAAAGCATAGTAGTACAATCTTGTAAGTCATCAACTCTTTGTAAGTCATCAACTTCAAAATTGACTAGGTGCATGTAATCTTTCTGTATATGATAGTTCAACACTCAGATATGGGCAATGTTCTTTTGTGTGCTGGAGTATCAGTATTGTTAAGTTTAAAAAATAAAAAAGCCCTGTGTGTAAATGGAATGTAGTTATATGTGTAAGTAGACTATATCTATGCATTATTTAGTTTAAGGTTGCTTTTCTTCTGTGCTGCTTGGAAAACTTCACTTTCTCTGCTGTTTTATACCCAAACAGTAGCTGTGTATAGGGATGGTGTGTTCCAAGATGTATCATTCCTTTAGAGAAGCTGTATGAAGTTGAATTTTGCTTGACAGGATTGTGACATTGTCTTTTGCCTAGAGTGTAAGTAAACCAAATCCAGAGATTTTTCTTGGAAGTTAGCACTTGGTATGATCATCATGGCCACCATCTACTTCCCATTCTTTACCTTCACTAAGCTAGCACTGTGATTTATCCCATGGTCCAGTAGCCAAAATGAGTTCAATATGCTGGAATGGCCTTTCAGGCCATGACTCTTAAGGCTTGTCTGCTGAACAGGTTGGAACATTATTTGGATTTTTTTTTTTTAATTCTGGGTCATTGTACTGATCCAAGTTAGAGATGTGCACAGTGGCACAATGGATGTGTGGTAACCTATTAGAAAGCAGTAGGCTGGCAGTGAGCAGCTGGCTGCATGCAGGAAAGAGGTATGGTCTTATACCAATTTTATTGTCAGCAAAATTGGCAGCGTGGGTCTTCACAGTTTCAACAGCAGTTCAACAGATACTTCTAGCTGATATATACAGGCCAGAAGCAGAAAATCCAGATGCCCATTCCTGTCCTTATTTTGATTTAACTTGTGGGATATCATATTTGTTTGAGGTAGTTTTTGGGCAGACCTGACTGCTGATCTAGTTTTCCATACCATGACACAAAGAGTTAAGCTGGAATTGGCACGAATGATTAGGTGGGGAAGGGCAGAATTCTTAGCAGCAGCCAGGCATTCATCTTTGATTTGATTGTCCCTAACTCAGAGTTTCTAGAGGAGCATTCTTTAATTCATTAGAATAATCAGAGCAACTCAGTACTCAAATTGTACGCTTGTAGCACCAGAGGGAGGAGGCATCAGGCTTGGTTTTTATTTTGTGAGTTTTTACCCCATTGGTGTCTTTGGAAGTTACCAGTTTTTGGAGATACAGCTCCTGTCTTCCAATAGTAAAGAGTGGGTGTTCTTGGTAACAGTGAAAGCTGCAAATGAAAAATGCTATGTTCCCTAAGAACATTGGAATCTGTCTGCAGAAAAGAATTGTGTATGCTCCCATCACTGCCAGCTTTGTTGGGACTGTTGGTATGTTTGCTCATCTCACATAGCTTTCTCCATTGACCTAATGCTACCTGAATTAATAGTAGCTTCTATTATTGCGAATGAAGATCTAAGGACATTTTTACCTCTGCAGTGTTTTGCTCCTCTCAAGCAGAGTTGAGATGTATCAGTGGTCTGTTTGTAGAAGGAAATCATCCTTTATCTCTTCTGCATCATTTCTTCCTTATCCCACCTGTGCCCACTTGGAGACATTTTAATTTATTCTTCTCTTGAAGCTGCATTTTGGTTGCCTGTGAAGCTCTTCATTCTGGCTGTTGTGGTAGAGCAATACTGCTTTTAACTACAGCTGTAATTATTACTGGGATGTGAGAGATGGGTGTATCTAAGGCTTTGTACCAGTTGTGGTTTTGGTACCTGCTATCATCATCTCAGAGGTTTGATGTTCTGTAGTACCAGTTAGCTGAAGCAACAACAAAAAGGTCCTTTTTCTAGATTATTGTGGTTTTTGTCACTGTAATGTCCTCTGGTAGAAGAGGAATTAAACACCTCTTTTCAGTCCTTTACAGTATTTTTGTTTGTCAGAGGTGGCTATTTTAGGGAAACAGTTGTTATTGAAAGTAATTATCTAAATGTAATTTCTATTTTTAGATAATTTTTTTCCAGAAGTACTGTGTGCTAGTTTTACTTTGCAAATCTGATCAGTTCTATTTAAATACAGATTTTGGAACATAATCTTGAAGGTTTAAGAAATTGCCTCTATATGTAGACTTGGATGAGTTCAGCAGCTTCATCTCACTTGCAGAACTGTCATCAGCTTTGAAAGTTAGAGAAGTAATATTAGGGACTGGATTTCATCCATCTTTTTTTTTTAATCTGCCTTTTTATTTTATGGTGGCAGTAAAATGGTTAAGCAAGTATAGAGACAAGAATCTACTCACTACCTAGCTGAATTTTCACATCTGGTGTTCAGGGGTAGCTGAACAATTTCAAATGCTCGATGCTCTCTGCTCCCATGGCTGATCTGTATTTTTCAAAATGCAGCTGATTACTTCACTGTCTGAAAAGTGAACTGTGTGTCTAATTTTAAATTACAATGCCATATTTTTTTTTAAGTCTGAGCCTCTAAAAACTGCTTTTACGTTTTCACTTTGCCATAGGTAGATGTCATGTTCAAAAACTGACTACAGGGAAGAGAAACTTGGAAGGAAAAATAAAAGCCAAGCCAGCTGTGAGATTTTTAAAAATGGCCTATCGAATATGCAATGTGTTTTCAAAATGAATTTTGCAAAAATGCAATGCATTTTCACTTATATTTGTCAGTCTTTGACCCTCTTTTCAGTGGGAATAGCAGAACCTCAGTCTACAATGAAGGAATTTCCTCTTCTGGAAAAGCACTTATTCTGTCTGGTTTTGGTTATCTGGAAATATCCCAGTCCTAATTTGATTTGCTATCTTGTCTGGAAGCGCATAAAGCCCACAGAAATCACCTGTCTTAAGAATTAAGGAATTTATTAAAATGCATTTTCTGCACCTACTGATTTTATTTAGGGCCAGGCTTTTTGTATTCTTATTTTCTTGTATATTCTTTGAAAATGCATTGCATGTCAACAAGTCACTCTGCTTGGGTTGAATCTTTAAGCAGGAGTGGAAACCTTGATACCTTGATCAGGAAGTGTTTCCCCTGATTTTTGCCAATTAACATGTAATTAGCATACTAATACAAGGGATATTAATGCTTGTCTTTAAATTTAAACCTTTAAGTACCATTCATCCTTTTGGAGCTTTATGATCTTGACATTCTCCCCCAAAGAATTAGAAAATTAGGTATTCTCCTCTTAATAGATATAAGGTGGAGGGATTTAAATTCTAAAAATGACATTTTATAATATTGTAATAATTATTAACAAAAATATTAAAATATTATATACTTAAAGAATAAATACTTAAGCAGCATGGGGGTTTGTGTAGTTGGTTTTGTTTGTTTTGAGGGTTTTTGTGAAAGACTTATTTACATGGCTATACAAGAAAGCCCAACTTCATTTCTTGGAAGAGAGCAAGACAGATATAATTTTGGATAAGTATTTAAAAAATCCAGCCTGCCGCTAAACAGTTTTATGCTGTACTTCCCTTGTGGTTCTGGCAGAATTTTTTTTTTTTTTTTGAGTAGCAGCATGCACAGTTTTTTCCTCATCCAGGATCAGACTTTTGGTAGGAAAAAGAAATGAAGCTGTGTTGTGTGAAGACTACCTGATTTCTTAAAGCATTTATTAGGGGGAATTAATTTTACTTGCAAAGCTAATTCACATTGACTTGGCAGTGAGCACTGTTCTATCCACTGAAAACAGATCAAAGAACTAGTTGTAAACAAAGGTTAATGATAAGATGCTGGAGGAGCTAAATGAGGAAACAATAGTTAGGAGGGTATTGCAGGAGTTGGTTAGTGTTAAATTAGTCAACATGTAGTCTTCATTAATCTAAACCAAGAAATAAATAACATTTTAATTACATTTATGAACTAGCTCAAAATTCAGAGCTGCTCTGAGGATAAATAATAAGAAGGTATAGCATGTGTTTAATGCCATGAATGGGGAAACCATTCATGGCATTAAATTTAGTCTAATG
>NW_005054328.1:2998019-3015079 GCF_000277835.1 Geospiza fortis | reverse complement strand
CCTCTTGCAACGTGCTTTTTTTTTTTTCCCAAGCTTTCACCTTATTTTAGTTGGTGAAAAAAATTGTAGGAGGAATGACCAAAAACATTACATCATGGAAATTGCAGCTGCAAGAGTGAGCCAGGAAATCTATGGGCAAATCCCCTTGCAGGCAGTGTATCAAGATGTGGCTGAACCAAACAGCTTGCAAAGAAGGGAAAAAATGCTATTCAGAATGCTCATGTGCTAGGACAGTTAAGGCTTTCTGCCTTTCTGATTTCTTAATATGATAGTTAGAATGAAATTTGTATCTGCTTTTTTGTTTGTTTTGTTTTCATGGAGGGATGAAAGGACTAATTTCTCTCCCATCAGAGCCAAGGTGTTGAGTTTCGGCTTGTAATAAAATCCTTCAGAGAATGAACCATCTATTTAATTTTATACCGACCTTCTACTGACAGTTACTTCTCACCTACTTGTATTCTCATTTTTCAGGCTTTTTAATGTACTTCTTTATAATAAA
Source organism: Geospiza fortis (assembly GCF_000277835.1). Lineage (NCBI taxonomy): Eukaryota > Metazoa > Chordata > Aves > Passeriformes > Thraupidae > Geospiza > Geospiza fortis. Next base: position 3,014,580 of record NW_005054328.1, on the reverse strand, counting down.
TCCATTCATAATAGTGCAAACAAAATATTCATCCAGAAGCTGGACATTGCAATTTCAAACGCCTATCTTTGGATTGCTCAAAAGACATCATCGGCTTCACTGCTTTGGATTACTTTACTCTCATTATATACTGTTTATATTTCAGGGGTTTGGTTTAAAAAAATGAAGCTGTATGTTTTGTGGTGCATCTGTACCAATAGCCTTGCCTTAAGAACAGTAAAAACAGGAAATTGACCTGTATTTTCTATTAAATGTTTACTTAAAACAGTTGTCTAGTTTTCTCTTTTCAACCTAACAGTTCTGTAATGATGTTGGCATTGCAGATACTGCAGTATTGCTTTGGTGTGTGGAAACACTGGTTCTTATTATGTATACTTCACAGCTGGTGAAAGAGCTGTGTATACAAATAAACTCAATGTTAATATTCCTTCAGGGATTTTTTAGCATTCTCTACCATCTATTAATATTCCTTTGTTTTTTCCAAGCCACTCAAAATAATTTTCTAGATTGGTCTTAAAAATAGCTGGGGTAAAAGCGAGTGGAAAAATAAAAGCCAATTGCTGATAGGCAGTCTTAAGGTTTGAGAGTTATGCAGCTGTGACAGATCTTGCAAAGCTTAGCTACAGCTTAAGTTGCAATCTTATTGCCAATATTTAGTGCTAATGGTGTATGACACGATGTGTGGTCATCTGAACCTAAAACTTGCTTGTAATTCAAATGTCAAAAGCATATTTAGACATATTTAGATATTTAGAGATGGCCAGTCATCTTCTTTCCTTGTGTGTACCTCCACGACGAAAAAAAAAATCACTGTTGTCTGTGTCCTTATTTGCTTTATTTATGTTTTGTCTCTGTAGGCATCCATACCATATCACAGACGGCAGGCCTATAGGGACTGCTTTATAAATATAATACAGACATATGATGGAGTACAGCTGAAGAATTACTGAGGCTGGGGTGCTGCCCTTGTCAAGTGGTTCAGGGCTTGTATTCACCTTGGATTTTGCAGCACAAAACTTGCAGTGTGGGTATTCCTGCTCCTGCCTGGTTTAGGATGTACAACACTGTATCCGGGGTGCATTTTAATGTGGCTGAGGTGTCATGTGAAATATGGTGAGCCGTTGCATTAGGTCATGAGGAAAAACGTGCCAAGGGGAGGGGTTACTTAGTACATTTTGTTGCTTTGAAACCAGAGGTTCTTCAGTAGTTTGTCACTAGGACAAAAAATGGGGGAAGGGTTCCTGTGGAAGAGTTAAGGGAAAAAGGTTTTGGTGGTATCTACATAAAAGTCCTATGACTCCAGATAGGAGTGCAGTCTCTGCTTGTGGCATGCCAAGTTCTTTGGGAACTATGCTTGGCTTAAATCCATTTGTGTATAAATCTCTCTTTTCCCTGGGGAGAGGAGAAAGGAGAAAGTATTGCAAAAACCGGTATGAAGAACCACATCAGCTGGGACTCATCAGAACTCATAGAGAGGAAAATAAGTTTCTGTTCCTCTTTTAACAAATACATTGTAGCCATATCTGACATGTATGTTTTTTTGGTGTGTCTATCAGCTGCAATACACAGAATAGATGGAGTCCCAGGCTGCCTGCAGCTGCCCCATGCCACTGCATTCTTGTCTGTTGTACTGACTGAATTGTTTGTGCAGCTGTGCAGTAAAATGATTCTGCTGGAGCAGGGAAGACTATATATTTATAATTTGTTTATATGTTATAATATTTATGCATTTGTTTAAGCAGCAGGCTATTTTTCAGCTGGATCAATTACCTTACCTGTGACATGGCCTCCCATGCAGCTCTGCCAGCCTAGTGGGGAGCTAGGGCCGGGAGGATGAGCCCAGCCACCAAACGCCTGGACTTGCAGAGAGGAGGGAGCAGGAAATGGAAATGAGAGCCTGTCAGAACCCCTTGCTGCTTGTTCACACCTCTGAAATTACTATTATTCTCCATGGAGAAAAGTTATGTGGCCTTCAGAATTGCTGTTGGATTTTCTAACTTGGGAGGGCTGTGAGAGCCCAGTGCTGGGCTCATTAATTATCTAACTTAATTGAAGTATGTTATGTAATATATCACAGTAGTTAGTATACAGAGGTTGTGGTTGCATTAAGAGTATTTTAATATGATTTTTCCCCCTCTGGTTAGCCTCATGAGCAGTTTTTTTGATCTGTTTTCTAGCAGTAGTATTGGCATCTATCAGACTGCCCTGTCTGACAGAAATATGGGAGAATCCTCTTTTGTAAGTGTTAAAGAGAATGGGGTAAATTACTGTGTGTTAACTGTGCAGTGTTGCGGGTAGAGAGTTAGCCCTTGTGCAATTCCTGCAAGGCTGTTGGCATGTCGCAGTGCCATCTTGGGATAGTTTAGCTCTCTCAAAGCTCTATGATTCCTAAAAGTGAAGCAGGGTAAATCAGCCTGATTGTGGAGTGTCAGTCAACTTCGTTTAGCTTATGAAGAGTTTTTTGGCTTGGCTTCCAAAGGAAATGGATTATGCCATCTTTCTGTCCCTACCCCTGTAAATCTAAAGTCTCTTGACCACTGCTAGGAAAAGATTATAAAATCTCAGAGAATTTCCATGTAAATAGGTTCTGCCAAGGACAGGAAGGATGCTATTTGAGTTCCCTCTTGGGGAAAGGGTGCAGCACAAGTTTGTTAGAATTGAGAAAATTCATATGGGAGAAACCTCTTATGAACTCATAGACAACAGAAAAGCTCTACCCAGAGCATATCCTGTATTGTGAGTCGAAGAGCAAAGTTGTAGAACGCAGGACTTTGTTTCTGACAGGAATAATGGAATAGCTTGTTTTTGTTTTCTTTGTGACTTCTGATGCTCCCAGCGTCACAACATCAAGCTGTAGTAACTCCTTGGTAACCAAACTGAAAGACTTTTAGAAATGCAAACCTGAAACGATCCTGCAGGTGACTGGTGAGGCTGCAGTTGCATAGGGAGCAGTCAGGCTCCATTTTGGATGCCTGCCTGTTGCTATTCTGAGTTGCTCTACGCTGTGCGATGCTGCTTAACTTCCTGCTGTTTTCAAGCTACTTACATGATCATTCCTCGGCTTTTTTTTTAAAGCAGCTGCTCTTGTGGCATGCTTCCTTTCTGTCGGGAGAGTGCACAGTAACAAAGGCACGTTTTATTCCTGGTGGGGGGATGTCTTTCTCTAAGTATGTTAGAGCCCAATGCCAGGAGAAGGCACTGGTCAACTGCTGCAAACGAGCCGGTCATTTTGGCTGCTCCAAACCACAGCTCTCTAACTCCCAGACATCTTGTGTCAAAATCTGTGAGGAAGTTTGAATTAAGATTGAAATGGAAAGAAAAGGGAAAAGATAACTAGTCTGCTTCCTTACTGATTGTAAAACGAAACAACAACCAAATTGCCTTCTCTGCTGCCTGTAAAATGCCTTTTTGAAATATGCCATTCTTGTAGATCTGCTCTAACTGCTGCTGCTCACTCTTTATCCAGGAATTGCTTGCTCCTGCCTAGAAACACAAATGTTTGCAAAATGTGAAGTTATGCATCTTGAGTTGTAAACAAAAGAGAAGCTTGATTTTCACCTGCCCTGCCTTCTTTATTTAACCAACCTTTCTCTAGTACCTATGCAAAATTAGTTTTACAGCATTCAAGCTGATACTTTGTTCTTGAGAAGATGCATGTTTGTCCCAAGCTTTTCTGTCAATATCTCAGTATTTTACTGATATATGCTCTTCTGAACAAGGAGGTGATATGATGTAAGGATACTTTTAAAACTTCCAGCTGAGTGAGGCTGAGAGGAAAAAGGAGTAAAGAAGGTAAAGAAATCATTCATTTCAGTCATGCTGTATTTTTTTGGTGCATCTCACTACATCACATAACAGGTTAAATTCATGTTTGGGGAAAAAAATGTGTTAAATTTCTTGGGGATGTCAAAAGCCATCATAGAGCAAACCTCAGATTTCTAGTTCCTACTGTTGTGCTACCAACAGCTGATGAGATGGAACTTCCACTGGAGCCTGAGGATGCTTTAGTTAATGGGATGTAGGGAGTCTGAGGGATGGTGAGTGATATGATGTGTATGTACCTGGTTCTCAGTCCTCAACTGGTTTGGGTAAGGAGTCTGGTTTGAGTACAATGCTGCTTGTACATACAAATGCAGATTTGTCAGGCTGCTTTAAGTTGTTGCAAATGAAAGAGCAGTCAGTCTTTACCATAGTCTTTGTTTTGCTGTTGTCTGCCTGCTTTTAAGTCTGTCATAAAAACACTGATTTAATATTTTGTTTCAGTCTCCAGAGGGTGCTGAAGGCAAGGATGCAGCAAAAGTAACTAAACAAGAGGCAAGTATATATATATATATTTAATTTGTTTTGGCATGTAATTAATAATTGGAGATTTGCAGTCATGTGTATCAGAAGATTATGTATTTCTCTGGCACTTCTGGTGAGCTGTTTTCAGTGGGAATAAAGACAGTAAACCACATTTTTACCCTGTCTGGCTTGATTTTGTCTTGGTGTACTGAGGATTTATACAACTTATTAGTACACCAAATAAATTTGAGAAAGTTTTAGGGCTTTCATAGACAAACTCTGGTGGATCTTGTGGTAGTAGTGTAGTATGTCACTGCCTGGAACTGTTGCTCTGTCTTTAGTGGGTTGGCAGAAGAGGGTTAATGCACACACCTCAACCAGTCTGCTTCAAAACTATTCTTAGCTTAAGTGACTGATGGGAGAGTGTCTTGAATTAAGATACTAGACTCTAAACTGGAGAAGCTGACACATTTGTGTGTTTTCTTTGACTGGATTTGTTTAAAGGACACAGTACATTCTGTTAGAGAAGACAGCCGGTGATATCTTGGTATCTACAATAAAGTTTGCTAGTTTGTTTGTCATAGCCCTTAATGTGAATTTTAAAAAACAGGTAAAGAATTAGGAGAATTTTTTTCTTAGGTTCCCTTCTTTTGTAAACCAGGACCTTGAGAAGAATGGGGCAATATTTAATTGCTCTCTTTGTAAATCTTGTAGCATATTTGATCAGGAAAATAGCAAGTAAACAAATGGCATGTGCTATAGTTTACTTGCATGTAAAGAGAACTTTTTCATAAGGCTCCCCAAGCAGGATCTTAAAGAAACTAGCTAGTGTTGAAGATCTTTCTAAGAATTCCTAACATATAAACTTAGGAGAAGAGAATGGAGGAGTGAAACTTAATTTCATAAAGGAGGAGATTATCAGTGGAGTATTGGATTTTTTGGGGGGCTTTTGCTGCTGAATATATTTGTTAATGATCTCTAGGAGAAAAAGTACTAAAAAATTTACAAAGTTTGCTGAAGTCTGCAAAAATTGTCAGAGTAGTCAGAAGTGAGAGAGGCTGAGAAGGCTGTTATGTCATTGACAAATAACTGAGCAATAAAATATCAGAAGAAATTCAGTATGGAGAAATGCAAATTAATACACAGGGAGAGGAAGACCCAGTGGTGGTCACTAAGCTGTTAATCAGGGGAGAGATTGTAAAATCACAGTGAATAGTTACTAGAAAATGTCAGTAGTTCTAAACAGAAAGCAACTAGAACACAGGAAAAAATGCCAGAGGAGAGAGTAAACATCAGTGTACCACAAGATTAATTTTTGTGCTCTCAGATAAGGGAATACTAAATGAAGCTCTCCTGATAGAGGCCATGATAGAATTAAAAGGATACCAAGTACAGTAAAATTACATAAAAATACAGGGACAAATAGAGGATGTACAGCAGCTTTAACAAAAAGGTAAACAACCCAAACTGAAAAACCAAACAACACAGTTTTTCTAGGATTATTCATCTTTTATATAATGGAGGTGTGATAAAATAATTAGTAACACAAAGAAAGGCAGTTAGGGAATTACTCTTCATGAAAGCAGTAAATAAGAGGAATCTAGTGGAGGTAAGAGGCAAGAAGTTATAAGGAGAGACAGCAGAGGATGAAGATTTTGCTTTTTGTTTTCCACATGGTGCATAATCCCCTTATGGAACTCATTGACGTGGGATGTTATGGAAACTGAAAGTGTAAATGAGTCCTATATTATTAAACAGATTTGTCTAGAAAATAACCCTTGGGGACTATTTAAACACATGATGTGATTATGATATCCAGATTGGAGAGCTGGCAACTTCAGATTGCCAGAAGCTGGTGCAGTGGGAGCATGCACAGAGTTGTTCTGTCTGCTCCTTTTCATAGACCCTTTCCATAGATGTTTGCTAGTGGGCTTGTGTCAAACAGGCTCTTGGGCAAGCTGCTAATTCCTGGGTTAGTACAGCTGTTTGGAGGGGACAGAGGTTCCCAAAGCAAATGAAAATGTGACCTTTGCTGACTTGGCTCTAGTTCCCTCCTTATAATCAGACAACACAAAAATACATACAAACTCCAAATTAAAATTATTTAGCTGTCAAGCATTTTTGAGGACCTTATGGTTTTTGCTGGCTTTCTTGTGGCAAACAAGTCATAAGAAAGTCAGGAGGTAGGGGAGAGAATTATAACTTATCTAAATCAACATATTATCCTTTAAAAGGTAGATGCTAGCAAAACATTTCAGTTCCTAAATGTTAAAGGGATAGAAATAATTGTTAAGAAAGCAGATTTGTAAAAGATGATCTCTTGAGTTAGGGGTTCTTTGATTACCTGACCAACTGAAATGTTTTGTTTATCCTGTTGTAAAATAATGGTGGGCTGCTTCTCTGGTGGTTGATATGTTAAATTGCCAAGTGAAGAGAGGTTTACCTTTTTGCTGTTAATGATGCATAAATATTTCATAGCTGAAAATGTCTAGGTATTTTTTTTACTTCTATTTTGCTGGATGCAGATTTGAACTATTCACTACTGCTTTCCACTAAGAATTCTTGAATGGCTCCAATGAACACAAATTACAGCATTCTTCAGATATTAACAAGGGCTTTTTCCTGTTGCAGGATGTGCCGAGCCATGTTTTTTCAGCTCAGCTTAAGTGCTTAATATGTAATTAGAAGTATTTTTCATTCTCTTTTCAAGCCGAGTTATGTTGGATATTTGTTGCAGTTTAGTTGTCCCTTTATTTTGGTCACAGGTGTAATTCTCATTTTATGAGTAGACCAGACTTCAGCTCAATTTATTAAGCATGCTGTGTAACTGGGTGAATCTGTTTTAATTAATAAAAAAATATTTTGAACGAGCTAACAAGTATTTTTAAGACTTCCGTAATAAATTTATGACAAAAAGCAGGATGAAATAAAATCTGACAAGGAAAATATGTTGAAGTGATAAAGAAAGCTGGAGAGAAGCAGAATGTCTGGCTCAAGTCTTTCCTTTTGAGATTTGTGTTTAAATAGAAGAAATAATTTTTCTGTCTCATCCTGCAGCTGTCTTTGTGCACCTGGACTCTCTGAGCAAGTGTGTGGAGAACTGAGGAAGTGGAAGGACTTAGTTTCATGTTTTGAAATTTTAGCACTCTGATGTCCTCTAGAGAAGGATGTTAACTTTATTCAGCTGTTCATCAGATGGGATTTGTGCCCACTATTACAAGTAACATCTGCTAGATTCTAAAAACATCATGCTAAGTCTGTATGAAAAAGGTTCAGTCCTTTGCACAGGTAGTCAAGCTTACTGGATTTGTGAACCTTTCACAGACCAGGAAGGGACTCAGAAGTAGTTGTAAAAGGGGTGTAAGTAGTTGTAAAAGGGGTGTGTATGAGGTATTAAACTTTGTGGAGCTTTTGGTGCCTTAGAATTTTAGCTTTTATATTTTCCATACATTTGCAATCCTGCAATTCTTTAGTGTATAACCCTAAACTGCATATAGGGTGTTAGCTACTACTTTCCAATTTTGGTCAGACAAAACAATTCCTCTCTAGGCCTGGAAGTCAAGGACACCTCGCTGTCTCAGGCCCAGAGAGATGTAAACAAAAGTGAGTTGGGAAGGAGCAAACTTGGAGTAAATTACTTCATTACCTGAAGCTGTAATTGGAAGATTAACCCCCAGTATGCAAATGGACCAGACCTATAAAAGTATGAAAACCCCTGGCCTGTCATCCATTTTGTGTGTAGCCCCTGGGAGGGCTTTATCTGCCCAAAATGTACCTGAAGGCCTACAATAAATATAACAGCTCTTTACTCCCTTAATTTTGTCTGACTTCTGTTTTTAGGTAGTCCCAAAGAGGCATCAGTTTAGATGGTATAATTCCTGCACAACTTTTATTTCTAACTTTCACATCACTGTGTCCCTTTAAAATTTTGAGTGTCCAAGGTGAGCGAGATGTGAACTCTGTTTGGCAATAGACACATATTTTAATAGATGCATATTTTATGCTGTCCTATGGAATGACTGATACTATGGTGCTTTGGATATTTTTTCCTGTAAGTCTGTAAAAATGTTCTTTTTTTTTTTTTCCCTGTAGCCCACAAGACGATCAGCAAGACTGTCAGCTGTAAGTATGTGTAGTACCTCCTGGTATATTCTTTTCTAAGCACATATGGTTTCTCAGACCAAACAAGTTCTTTACATTTTGCTTGATTCCATTTTTATTCTTGCAAGGGATATTTAAGAACTCTATCAATGAAGTTATCTTTGTTTTCTTGGTTTCAGGTTTTCAGGTTGTTCTGACAAAAGATATATTTCCCCACTTCAGTGCATAACTGTCTGTTAGGTGCAGTATTGACTTTATTTCATTTTGCAGGCTGATGTTAGTTGTGGAAATGCAGCTACTTCTCTGGAAAGGAGAAGGAGCTGTGTTTCAAGGACTTCATTTGATGCCACTGCTAGCACTTGGTTTTATTTCCTCTTCTCTGTTAGAATATAGCTGATGGGGGATTTTTTAATAGTTACTACTAATCTCAGTATTTTACTCGTAGAGTGACCCCCAAGTTGCTTTCAGTTCTAGATGAGTGAGTTAATGCAAATAGGTGTGTTCAGAGATGAGGTGCATTTGTGCAGTAAGGTTTTTCAGACCTTTTTAGATGCATACTATTGAGCAGGAAGTAAGGGAAGGTGTAGGGTGGGGGGGACACAGGGTGTGGAGGAGGCTGGCTTCTGGTGATGTGTCTAACATGTTGTGCAACTAAAAATGTTTTATAGAAACCTGCTCCACCAAAACCTGAACCCAAACCAAGGAAAACAGCAAAGGTAAATACTCCTTCTTTTTAGTTACCATCGTTTTAGCCAATAGTAAGCAAGTATACTCCTTCTTTATGTTGCAAACAGTTCAATTCACAGCTTTTTTTTTTGAGGCATGGGCTTCCCTGCCCTCTCTGCAGCTCCCTGCCCCCCCTCCCTGGAAGAAAAACGCAAATTAGATCATTCTTTTCTTTCTGTTCCACCCCTTCCTGGCCTCATTACTGGCCCAAAGAAAATGTCTTGCCTGTTTGATATGCAGACCATGTTAGTTTGTAGTGAATTGCTAGTTTTAGAAGAATTTTTACCTTTACTACACCTTTCCTGAAAAGTACAGGCTTGGTTGAGTAAACTCTTCCTGAGACCTAGCAATTTCTACAAAAGCATTTGAGATTACTCTGTATCATTCTGTTTCCTTGTCTAGAGGTGCAGTACTTCATTTTGTACTGAGAAACTCTTATCTGTTCTTGAAGCCTGGCTGCTGCTGAGAATGCACAATTATAATTAAAGGTGAAATTAAATATATTTAAATTGAATAGTTTGGGTTTTCTGGGCCAGTTACAGTCAAATTAAAATCTTATTAGTGTTTGAAATACCTTTTCAGGATTTTTGCATATAAATCATGTACTTCAGAAACTGTAGATTTATTTGTGCCTAAGGGGAATGTTGAATAAGAGCAATTGCTTTATTGGGGGAAAAAAGCTTCCATGCCGGACACTGCGTCTAGCACTCCTCACACTTCCATTTTTCAAGTCCTTTTATTGTCATCTCAGTTGGGCAAGTGCCAGGATACAAAGTCCACATGTAAAGTAAAACTCCGACTTTAAACACTGTTTGATTTATCATATAAAATTACCAGTAAATCTTGCTGAGTCTATCCTGCTCTCCCCTCTTAAAAAGAGTATTAATAAAGAAGGGAATGTGACAGCTTCTGTAGCTTCACATATGTGTGGGTTGAGCTCAGTGTCATGGACCCAGTCTGAGTTGTGTGAGATACAATTTGAAGCTTATTTTGGGTGACTCAAATCCTTTATGATATTACTGTAAGTAACTTTTTAATACAGTTATCTTTTTTTTCCAAACCCTAACTGGATCATATTTTAAGGAGTATATTAATCTTGGTCTCCTCAACAGAAAACAGCAAGTGTATACTCTGAACCTGCTAGTAAACAATGAAAGATGGTGCAGATTTCAGATAATTTTTATTGTTAAAAGCTTGCATGTTACGAATTTGCTAAGTCAACTCCTTAGTTTGTTCTTTTGTAGGTGAAGAGTTATAACTGTGTTCATATCGACTGTAAGCTTCCAAATTAAGCTGCTATGTAACATTGAAGCTGAGGGGTGGAAGGAGTAATTCAGCTGCCCTGGAACTGGGATTACTGAATTACTGATCTCCTCACTGTGCCACTCCTGTATGGGCATCAGTGGGGAAGGGTAGTAAATGAAGGAAGGCAGACATTAATATCCCTGTTCACAGCTATTATTGCCATTTACGTGGAGAATTTAGAGCAAATGATTGCATGGAAGATATCCAGTGTTTATCAGAACTACTTTAAGTACTAACATAAAATAATAAATGCAATACCCTTTAAATTTTTTCCCATTGGACTTTAAATACTTAACTTATGTTTCTGCTAACCTTTAGATCACAAATGTAAACAAGTACATAGAGAAAGGATTTATAAAAAATATTGGACTTCAGCATAGAAATTAAGAGCAAATCTGAAAATGAAATTGTGGCTGTTAGAATAATTCCTTTTGATAAATTCTTTGCTTTGTGTTGCTGCAGATGGACTTTTATCAGTTTGCCTCCCTAGTGTGTTGGCTGGTTCTTTCCTTGACATGGAATGACCATCACAGATGTTATCAAAGTAACAAAAGGACAGCCAGCAAAAAGCTTAATTTTTAAAATCTAATTTAATATTTTATATTAATTGAAAGTGTAGTGCTGTAGTTAGACAAACAGTGTGGTGTTTGTGTTTGGCTGAGTAAGCTTTCAATATACTGTAATTGCATTTGTTCACACAGATATCCTGTATATACCTCATAGGACAGCCCTACCGAAGTCATCTGGCAGGGTTTTGTATCCCTGAAAAAATTAGCAGAAAAACTAAAGAAGCAGACACCACCATTTTCTAGAAATGTTGAGTCTCTATGTAACTTATGTGGGTTTATAGTTTTCAGGTAGCCTTTAGATGGTTTTCTGTTTCAGTCCAGCACATGAAGCTTGCCAAGACTTGCTGTTTAGTTCATGTGAAAGTTGTTTTGATGAAGATGCAGGGTTCTGGCTACTCATACAAGGTCTATGGCCATGTTTTTAATCTTCTGTCAGAAGGAACCTGGAACAAAGGCCAGCAAAGGTGCTAAAGGGAAGAAGGATGAAAAGCAAGAAGCTGCAAAGGAAGGTACTACACCATCTGAAAATGGTGAAAATAAAGCTGAAGAGGTACTTTCCACACATACCTCCTGCTGATTGAATCAGTGTTGTTTAATTATTCAGCCTTTCAGACATTGTTAGCATGTTCATAATGTTTCTTTTTATTGCCCATAATGTTATTGCAGATTCTCATCTCGCTCAACTGTTAGTGTTTCAACATCCAGAGGTGCCCCACCCAGCACACTGTCAGTAAAAGGGCAGATTGAAACAGTGAAAGTTAAGGGTGCGGTAGAGCATTCAGCATGTGTGCAGTGGATAGGAACAGGTGGTAGTGTGGTGCTTTTCAGTGTGAACCATGGAAGCTGACAGGTAAGGCTTGTATTGCTTTTGAAAAGCTGGGACCCATGAGTTGAGAAAAGTGTGTGACTGTAAGTGTTCCGGTTGTGTAGATATCCTATGGACACAGGTTTGGAGCTGTTGCAAGTAAGAAATCCAAGGAGTAAGGATAGCTTGGGTATTTAGGTACCTAATAGCATTTCACTATAGTAATTTAGTTTCTTTCTTTTTTTCTCCACAGGCTCAGAAAACTGAATCTGTAGGTGACAAGAATGAATGAAATACCATGAAAATTTTGGGTTGATTTTATGTACCTCTTGGACAACTTTTAAAAGATATTTTTATCAAGTATTTTGTAAATGCTAATTTTTTTAGGACTATGATAGTTGACATATTAAACTGTATATGAACATTTCCCTTCTCATAACAGTGCTTTTAGAAATTCCCATTGTTGCCAAGTAATATAAATATCAACTTAATATTGCAAGGTATGTGTGAAATTGGATCAGCATTCCATACACTTGCTTTAAGAAATTATGTCTTGTGCATATGGTGATGTTTTTACTGTGTGTATTGGAATTTTTCATGCAGTTTTTCTAGAGCAATAATCAGTGGTGCTTTTGTACTTAGGTTTTATGTGATTTTAATGAAACATGGATAGATGTGGCCACCTGCTGACTATTTTGGGTTCTTTTAATGGATTAAAATAAAAGGTCTCCTTGCCCGCAAAACTAAAGACTCCTAATGTTTTCTCTTAATCTGAGGAATGCCATACTCACATCTTTGACTGTTACAAGGCAGACTAAATTATTTAGTAACAGTTGTTTTGCATGCAGTGTGTTTGCTTTTTTTTGCTGATGTCTGATTGAAAACCACGCACACAGGAGCAGCAAACTGGGATTTTCAGTGGCCTACAGTTTAGGGGATTTACAGATAAATTCTTCATAGATACATTCACCAGATACACTGACACAGGGTGAGTAGAGTTGCCATACTCTGACAGGATATTGTGTCTTCAGTGAGCTATCAGTACAGAACAAATTGCTTGATTGATAGAGACGTACAGTAATTTAAAAGTAGCTTTGTTTCTCCCCACTCTCTTTTCATTAATGTGCACTGTAGTCTATGGAAACCTTTCTTTCTATCTGTAGCCTTGAGTTTAATATAAATAGTAATTACTGTTCTTCAGCTGAGGACAGTTGTTAATACATTGAAATCGCTGTTAAACAGTGCTATATATTTGGTACCTGGTGGAAGTGGAACAATGAAAACTGGTTTTGAGGTAATTGTGGTGATGTGGTGGATTAGCTAATGATTTTTTTAGTGTCCATGTTTCAACTCTGCAGCTCATTCTAAGTACCTTTTATGATTTTTCTCCTTCTCTTTTCTCTAGGGGTCCTGGTGTTTCTATTGTTACTTCTGGGATGGGAGGGGTGAAAGAAAAGATGTTCCCTGTTCTTCGGTAGCATTGATTTGTATTGCTCAAGTGGTAGCCATTATGTCTGAGGATACCTTTTGCTTGTTTGAGTCAATAAATAAATGACTGTTGCCTGACCTGGCGTTCTATTTGTTCTTTGGGAAGAAGTCTCTAGTTGCCTTTTTAAATTAAAACCAAAAAGAAGCCAAGCATATCTACACTTGAAAATTCAAGCTTGATTGCCAAAACTCTCTCTCCTAGCTAGAATAAGAGTTAAGACCTGCATTGATATAAATGTCACCTACACTTTTATGATAGGCTTGCTACACCCACAGAAGAGGAGGCTGTTCTCTGCAGCATGAACTTAGTTTTGTTAGAAAATTTAAATCAATGCTCTGCTTTTGGTGATGGAAGGGAGAGGGCTATAACAGAAACTGTAGACAATGAGAAGGGAAGTCCTTAGTGTTACCCAGCAATATGTGTTTGGTAATCATACACATTACTTCTGATTTGCTTTCTGATGGACCCTGTTGAAAATCTATTAGAAATTATGGTTGTGGGAAGTTGAACCATCTGAACTCTTTCACAGAATCATCAAAGTGCTATTTGTAAGCATTTTTTCAATTTATGAGTTTCTTGTCCCTCTGTGTGTGTATATATACTCTGATCATTTTGTGTAGATCATCAAGAATTTAATTGCCTAATCCTATCTAGACACTTGAAGCTCTTGAAATGACCCTTTTTACTTAGACTTTAACTTAGGCGTGAGCATCAGAAGACACTTCTCTGGACAGTCTTGTTTAAGGAGAGCTCTTTTAATAAATGGTTAAAAGGTGGGCAAAAGTTGGGTCCTTAAACTAATTGCACAATACCTTGACCTAGTAATTTTGGCACAAAATTCTTCTGTTGTCCCAGCTGGATTAGGAGATTCAGGTCAGTGCCAGAATTCCATTGGAAGCACTTAAGAAAAGATCCACTTGGCTAAAGTGCAGTGAAACACACTACCCTGCTGATTCACTTAACATTTCTGATTTTTCAAAAGTGCTTTGTAAATGTCATGCTTACCTATATTTTTTCTCTACATGTCAAATTCTCAGAGAAATCTTCAAGGCACTGTATCAAGTTCTAGAACATGTTTTTTAAAATTAGAATGGTCACACATTCAGACATATGTAGCAAGAGTCTTCGTGGGCAGGTGGTGATCTGCAGAGCACCTTCAGGAAGTATGTAAGTATTTTAGTTTTGAAGTGGCAGTTGGAAGTGCCAGGTGTCACATCTCTGCCATAAGGAAACTTGTATCATCAGTATTTAATGACTGACTGCTTCACACTTGAGCACAAGGTTTGGAGGGATCCCTGAAAGCAGTATATGTCCTTTTGTGGGATGTAACAGATGGGTAATTCAAGGTACATAAAAAAAAAATTGTGAGGGTGTCTAAGTTTCAGCCAAGGACAGGGTTAATTCTTTGCAGTAGCTGTGAGGGGGCAGAGCCTGGAGCTGTGTGGGCAAGTCCAAGACCCAAATGTTATTCAATGCCATCTTACCTCATGGCCAGGGTCCAAGGGTTGGAGAGAAGGGACTCTTCTCCTCCAAGGAGGAGCATGTCCCTTCTAGTGGTGGGCTTAGGGTTCATCCCTCACTGTTTAATTATGTCAGGCTTGGTGAGCATTTTGTGTGTAAATCACCCGCTCTGGGTACACTTTTGGCATTAGTATTGTTGCTGTTCTTTTCTTATCTCGCTGCTGTTTCCAGTAAGCTCGTCTTATCTCAGCCTGTGATTTTAACCTTTTGTGCCTCCAATTTTCAACTCCATCCCTGGTGTGGGAAGGACAAGGGGAATTGAAGAGAGTGAGCAAGTATCATCTGGCTTGGGAGAGTCTCAGTGGGGGCCCTGAATTGGGGAGGACCATTCCTAAACCATGACAGAAGGACAGAGAGATTTTTAAGTTTAAAGGAGGCAAATGCATCAGAAATAAGACAATTCCCCTTGATTGTCACTTTCCACTATTGCCCTGTCATTGACTGACCTTGGGCTAACTGAATATGTCAGCACAAGGTTACACTTGGTATTTTGTCTGTTCAATGGCGAAGGCAGCTTTTTCTGAACTGCAGATAAGATGCAACCGATTAACAAAAATCCTAATGGAAAATTAACCCTTGTGCTAAGCAGCAGTGAAAATTAAGTTTTTGGTGCATCTTGCTCAACCCTTAAAAATTAGAGGGTTACTTGGTCTGTTCATAACTGCAAAATTAAAAAAAACTAGGGAGAGAGAAAAGGACTAGCAAGAAAATAAAGATCACTTACTAGAATAAATAACATGCAACTTAAATTTCTAGTGGACTTGGGAAAAGCAATAATTTAGCCCACAATGTCCATTTATATTAAATAAGACAGTAAACTTCTGTATGTGAATGAAAGCACTAAATATACAGGAGACTGTCTATAAACAACTCCAGTATAGCAAGAACTCTGTCACCCTCCTGGCTCAAGGTTTGTTATCTATCTTGTATTTGTAGGAAAATGTGAAGAATACTTTCACTGTTAGTTAAACTGCTGCATACATAGTGGTCAGGAGAGGCATTAGAATGTTCAGTGCTATTATTTTTGGTAAAATAAGAGTTTTCTACTCCTGTTCTCTCTAATATACATGTTTTTTGCTTTATTTTAAAACTAATAAAGCCTGCTATAGCCAAATTGGCTTGCCAAATTGCCAGCAACTGCTTTCTGTTATGTCCAGTTCTGCATTTATAATAGATCAGAATGAAATAGTTCAATGGTTTTCCCATAGAAAATGGACAGTGTAAGAAATAAACTGTTTTGATACATTATGCCCTTTGTGATGATGGGGACTAACAGGTGTTTGACTAATACAGCCAAATACCCTCACAGTCATCTTCAAAGTGGCTACAAATGAGTTCTGGTGAAAACTGACTTAGCTAATGTTGACTAACAGGTGTTTGACTAATACAGCAAAATACCCTCACAGTCATCTTTAAAGTGGCTACAAATGAGTTCTGCTTAACTAATGTTTTAACTTTGTCTATTGATACTAATAATATGAGTGGAAAATCATATTTGCATACCTGCTAAGATAAGGATAAAGCTAGTAATTCAAATTCATGCTCAAAAAATAAACCTGATTGTGTGAGGCCATTGTGCTTAGTTTTAGTACTGCATTTATGTCATGGTAGTATAACTTGTAGGAATTGTTTTATCACTGTTTCCATTCTCATTCAGAAATAAATTTCAGACTTGAAGCCCATAAAAACTGAATTTATACTGGACAATTTCAGGTACTAAGCTGTTTGATATGAATCTTCCAATAATGAACAATTTAATGG
>NW_005054328.1:2986287-2997977 GCF_000277835.1 Geospiza fortis | reverse complement strand
CTCAGTCTATTTTTAAAATGGCTATAAAATATTACTGTAGTTCCTTGCAAAATAAAGGTTGTAGAACAAGAACTTTTGCCCCATTGTAAGACAAAGCTGGAAGGCCATTCTAAGCTTTCTTTAGACTAGTTATAATAAATCTAATTTCTAAAAGCAAAACCAAACCCTTCCTAGTTTCTAGTGTCACATATGCATATATATGTACATGTCAGGCATATTCTGTAAGAAGTCAGAAGATGTGAACTCTTGAAGAGGTTCATAACTATTGGAGACAAAGCATGTGATGTATGTCAGGTGCATCTAGAATAACTGAGTAAGAAAGGAGTAGCAGTAGTGAATTTCTGTGATTCTGTTCATTGTCATCTTACAGATGGCTGCATGTTATTCAGAAGAGGGAGGAGTGATGCTACTGCAGCAGCTGGGGGTCATCCCAGAATGAGCTTGGAAGAAAGTTCCTGGTGGCTGAGTGCAGGAGCAGTGTGTGAATACTCTGCAGTGATTGCACAGCAGCGATGCTTTGTGGAGGACAATCTGGGGGGGTGGGGGCAGGGGGCAGAGCTGGGAAGGGCAGGAGGGGGAAAGTAGTCTGACCCTGTAATCTGGGTGGGTGGGTGTGGAGGAAGATATCTTGCACAACATAGGAGAAACATTTTTCTAGGAATAGGAGCAAGAGAGAAACAGCAAATTTTTTTGCATGAGCAAGCAAGCCTTGAATGTCACTAGATTTATTTTTTCCCCTCGGGCCCTTTATCAAAAATCCCGTTACTGAGGGCACAGTGCTTTTGTTTTGTTCCCTCTGGGATACATTCCTGGTAAAGCTTGTAATTGTAGGGGGGTTTTTTTTCCTACTTCCTTGGAGGCATTATTGCACTTAAGTATCATTTGTGTATTGGTGCCAAATCTCCACCTGCAGGATAACTACTAGCTGTGTTGATGAACTTCTGAAGTCTTTCAGGAAGCTTTGCCTTCTTTACCCCCAAGGGAACTAAGTGAGTAAAGGTTTAAAAAATGGTAAATCTGAGCATCAAGAGACTCCTGGGGAGTCTGCTATCACCTCAGTGACAATAGATACTGGACTTTGAGGTGAGATGGAAGAGAGAGAGCCAGGGGAGGGCTGGGTGAGCATAGCACCTCTATGCTGTTTTGGGATTCTTTATAATGGTCATACACAGAATGAGGGTTGCTTGGCCTCAGCAACAGAGGGCAGGTCAGGGCCTTGGATTCACAAGGTGTGTGCAGTGGTAGTTCATCAAAGGGAACAGTGGGACTGGTGCAGTTTGTTCTGATGCAGAGTAGCACAGAAAAGGCACAATTCCAAATAGTTGCATAAGGATAGATTTGGTTGTGACATTTTTGGCAGCTGGTTATCTTATATGACTATGATGAATCAGAAAGTTGACAATAGTTATTCAAAAATAGTGAATGTGGATAGTGTTAATAGGAATTAATGACAAGAGATGGCTAGTGCTCTGCTATTACACATGCTGTTAGGACTATGGGAAGTGTATGAAATTGGTTTTAAATATTGAGTTGCAAGTGCCAATTATAGCAGCAGTTGAATATAATTATGAAGACATCCCAAAAAAACAGAAAAAAAATTGTATTTCCAGATAGATGTCACCCTCGGTGATGAAACTGCAAGGTGAATCACTGCCATAGAGGTTGTAAGCAACTGATGGTAGAGCACTTGTCTTTGGCTCTGTTGCGCCACTGTCCCATTCACACTTGAATGATCACAGGGGTGTCCTGACTTATTTTTTAAATGCTGTCTCCTTTAAGTGAAAACAATTAAAACAATTATAATGCTCCTCATCTGATGAACGCTTCAGCATTAGCATTGGATTCATCCTTTCATGGTGGGGTGATGTTTTAGGTTCATAGATCCTACAATGCATTAGGTAATATACAGAAAGAAGCCAGCAGCACAAATATTGCATTCTTACAAAATCCAATGACCAGTTAATTACTTATAACAATAGACTTAGCTTATACCAAGCATGGAAAATACTGGCTGTCCCTTTATTCATCAAGCAATTAGACAAAGCATTTGGTATCATATATCTCTTAATAACAGTGCATCTGGCATGTTTAGCAGGTTATATTATTGTTGGACCATGAATAAAGGACTCAGTTATATATTGCTTCTTTCAAAAAGGGGTGTTCCAGCTTCCCCCTCATAGTCATACTTACACCAGATAACAAGCCATTGGCAAGAAGCTTTGTGGCCAAACACTGTTTGAGGATTCTTTTCAGTGCTTTCAATGCACTAGTCTTCCTGTTCCCAGTAAGGTCTGACAAGTCTTTGACAAATTAGAGGACTGGGCAATCACCCAACTGTATGAAGTTTAACAAAGGCAAGTGCTGGATCTGCACCTGGGATGGGCAACCCTGAATGTACAGACAGACTGGGAATGAGATGCTGGAAAACATCACCACGTAAAGGGACCTAGGGGTCCTGGTCAATGGCAAGTTGAACATGAGTCAGCAGTGCCCTGGCAGCCAGGAGAGCCAACCCTGTCCTGGGGGCATCAGGCACAGCATCACCAGCTGGACAAGAGAGGGGATTGTCCTGCTCTGCTCTGCACTGAGGCAGCCTCACCTCGAGTGCTGGGGGCAGTTCTGGGCACCACAATGTAAGAAAGACATTAAACTATCAGAGAGTGTCCATGGAGGGTAGCAAAGATGGGGAAGGGCCTTGAGGGGAAGCTGTGTGAGGAGCAGCTGAGGGCACTGGGTCTGTTCAGCCTGGAAGAGACTGAGGGGAGACCTCACTGCAGTTACAGCTTCCTTGTGAGGGGAGGAGGAGGGGCAGGTGCTGATCTCTGCTCTGTGGTGACAGTGACAGGATCCAAGGGAATGGCCTGAGTTGTATCAGGGAAGGTTTAAGTTGGATAATAGGAAAAAGGTTTTTCACCCAGAGGGTGTTTGGGCATTGGAATGGGCTCCCCAGGAAGGTGGTCACAGCACCAAGCCTGACAGAGTTCAAGGAATGTTGGGACAATGCTCTCGGGCACATGATGAGATATTTGAGGCGGACCTAAGCAGCGCCAGCAGTGGGATTTTGATGGTCCTTGCTGGTCCCTTCCAACTCAAGATATTCTATAATTCTAAGATGTAAGATGTCCTTTGTGACACCTCTCAAGCACCTTTAAATAGATTTGTTGGGAGCAACTGCAGCCAGCGCTTGACTACCACAAACTGTAGGTAGTTATCAGGTCAGAACACTGTAGCAATAATTGAGATATACTGTGAATCTCTCTGACAGATGTTAATTTGTTTACCTTCTTGTAATGTTACATTGTTTTCTTTCAACTCTCATCAGTTTGAGACTTTGTATTTTCTGGTTTATTTGCGACATCAACTCTTCCTGCAAGGATCTTTAGTGAGGCCCTGAGAAGCTTTTATTATCATTTTCAGCATTTCAGCATTTTCTCTTTATTTAGTGGACAGAATAAAGACTCAAATAATTTGGAGGCTGAGCAAAAGTGAACTGAGCTGTCTTAGGGTTTGTCACAAACTAGCTAGGATTTATCTCTGCCCCTAGAACTTCCTAGCAAAGGACATTGTTGTGGAATGTATTCCTTGTTTTACATACTATACCTTACTATAAGATATCTCAGTTTCAGAAGTAAAGCACAATGGCAGCTTCAGTTTTGTTTGTTGCAAAAGCTGTGTCTATGCTAGCAAACCAAAAGGTGCCAGGGCACAGAGCTGCAGACTTGAAGCCCAGAGCTGATGCTGTTAAGTTGTTGACAGCAGAGTCCCTGCACCAGGTCTGGGACAAGCAGCGTTCTCCCAGGCCACCCTTGGCATGGCTCAGGGGGTAGCTCAGGCCCAGCTGACAATGCAGATGCAGCTGTCCTGTTTTGGAGTTTTAAAGAGCCCAGTAATATGGATATGGCCACTGGCATGAGCAACTGGTCATAAATTGAGTGGGCAGTAGTGCTCTTCAGATTACTAGTATGGGTAAAATTCAAAACTGAGGAATACAGCAGCAAGAACACCTTACCTTCTGTGTACTGGATTTTGAAATTTTGTTGTCTGCAAATATGTCATGACCTGTCCTCTTACAGAGTCCTATGCTATTAGAATCGTCTATCAGTGAATGAACTCAAAGGCATACACACCACTCTCCTGGGGGAAGAGAAAAATGTAAGTATGCTGGCTGCTGAAAATTTTCAACTGAAAAATCAGGGTTGGGAGTTCATGGGAACAACACAATTCAGAGGTACACTTCATGTGGTGAAATCTGGGATGCACCAAGACTGGCAATTTGTTAAACCCTGCTATGCAGGATCTGAGGAAAGCACTTTCAGACATATATACAAACAAATTGATACATGGACTAAATAGACATCACTTTATTATAACAACTATTTTAAAAATAAATTCCTATGTATTTCTTCAATTTAGTTTTCATAAGATGTGTTTCTTTACATTAGCTGATTGACTTTTAGTGTTATTTGATGCTTTATTTATAAGACTCTGTCAAGAGGTAATTATTAGTAGTCAAATTTGATGCTAAAAGATAAAGTTCAATTCCTTTTTTATTCAATCTTGGAAGTTAGATTTAAAAGAAAATTCACACGTGCAGAAACAAGCACTAGGCTTGTGCTCGAGAGCTTATTGCATGAACATCCATCAGCGATGGGGTGAGAATGTGCATGACACTAACTATAAAATAATCTTTCCATTACTTTACGAATCAAAATAGAGATACATAATTTTCCAACAGTGAGAGTTTCTGAGTGTCTAAAAAACTTCTTAGTTTGCCCAGCACTGCCTGTTCCAGCTAGCTCATGATCCACAAATCTCTGCTTGTCTTGTTTGTACACCCTATTTGTGGATCATTTTCTGAGCATGCTTACCAAACTAGGTCCTAACCAAAGAGGGGGTTGTGCAGTTTTAATTTACTTTTGTTGCAGGAGGATCCCACTTCAGTTCAAATTCTTCCAAGGAAGAGAAATCAGTATTTTGTACCTCAGAACAGACTGAGCTAGCCACTTGGGAAAATATCCTCAAGAGCGGGTTCTTCCTAATCTCTATTAAGAAAGCCGTTCCACTCTGCATGAGAAAACTACCGATCAGTCCATCTAGAATGATCACAATCTTTTAATCTTGTGGTAGGGCCTCACCTGGGAAAAGGGAGTCATGTGTGCCAGTCTTCATCTTACATTAGTATTAGGTTAAAAACAAGGAAGCAAACAAAAAACGCAACCAGTGTCACGTATATGCAGGGATCATTTGCTGTCTGATCACACTTCTAGTGAAGCACTGGTACTCCACAACCTGTAAAATCAAGAGCTTGGTTCAATTACTTTAAATCAGCAGTTATCTTACACAATTTGTATCTCAATTAGTACACCATGCCTATGCAGCTCACCAGAGCTGGGCAAACTGAAAATATAAAATAATCCTTTCAAGGCACCAAGTAGATGCTATACAAGAATACAAAATGTTGAGAAATCTGGATCAGCAGACCAGTATTTTCTCAGAAGACTGAACAATAAATGGAGATCGGAATCTCAGTGATGCCTATTTCATGGATGACTGACAAATCACATATGCTACACAAAGTAGGCACTGTCAGCCAAATGGCTCAATGCTAACAGCCCTGAATTTTTACTGTAAGTGCAAATATTGGTACTACTTACTCTACATCATTGCTATTTTGGGGAAAGTAGATATTTCAATTGCACTGAAATAAAAATACTAGGTTGGTCTAAACTAAAACAAAATTAGAAGGAAGCACTTGGGAAAAACTAAGGCTGGCAACAGAGCAAGGCTGTGTTGGATCAGACTAATGAGTTTAAAATTATGTATCTGTTCTATCACTGGCTATTCTTACCTGTAGAAGTATCAGTTCTTCTACAGACTACTAAAATCCTTGCCATTGAGACTTCTGAGGCAAAAGTGAAGCCCGAATGGCTATATTTTGTTATGAGGAAAAACATAGTTCTTAATTTAAAATCTTTCAAGCATTTCAATTCTTGAACTATAACCTAGAGTTTATAGAGGGTCTTGCTTTATCTTCTCTGAAACAGAGAAATTTTGTATGCACTGATTGAATATTACTTCCTCCATGTATTTTATTCCTTTTCCTTGGTCTTTAATCCTATTCCTCAAGTATTTTTCCTTGATCCTAATTTTCTCCTGAACTCTAATTTTTTGAGATAAGGTGAAAGACTTAATGCAGTATTACAACAGAAGGTGTGTTATTGTTTTGTTTCACTGGCTTCATATTAGAGTTCTAGAAAAAGAAAATTACCGTATTCTTAATGTTGACTATGTAATAAATAGAATGGTCTTTTAAAAAGATTTACTACTGGCTATCAAATACAGGGTTTTTTTTCTCCCCTTTATATTGATTTGGAGCCCATAAGGAGCATGAATGACTCATATAATTCCTTCAGTAGACTATTTTGAATGTAACATCATGAAATTACACCTACATTGTTCTGCTTATCTCTTCCCTGGATAGATCTCACTGATATTTCTTACGTCCTCCTCTACTTTTATCTAAATTGCATATTAGCAAGTTTATCAGACTATATGTCTGATAACAATATCACAGAATCCCTTAAGTTATTACATAGATATAAATCTTTAACAGTCTTTTGTATTAACTCAGAGCAATTCCAAGTCTATATGAAAGCTAATGATAGCCAGCATCATTTTGAAAAATCAGGCAAATAACCTCTCATCTGTATTTTTAAAAGTTGCATTTTTAACAGGCTACTACAGTAAATGGAAACATCAAATCCATACCCCTAACTGGAAATGACCCTCAAACTTGGTTAAACAGAAATCTAAATTTTCATTTAGAGAAATGGAAAGAGAAACAGTAGCTGAAGGCCACCATTAAATTGTGCCTTAACAAACTTTATAATTTACCAGTTTAAATAAAATTTGTTATTTAACACCTCAAGTAATTCAGACTCAGAACACTAATATGAAATCATTGAAACAAATGAATGATACACGTTATTTGGAGAATCTTCAGCTCAACAAAAATTGCCTTAGCATATTAGAACACTTTACTACAAAGTGAAGTAACAGCAAACATTTTCAAAATTTTTGTAGAAGTAATAATCTAAGCAAATAATTGTCAATATACAAAACAACATCATTCCTATTTTCATTATGGAATAGGTCTCCTCTAAAATATACCCTGTGTATTAATTTTTTCAATGCTTCCCTTAAAAAAACTTCTACATAATCCTTAGAAGACTCAGAAAACTTTGGAGACATCAAATAGGTGTGAAAATAGACATGGCAAATATCCAAGAGTCTCTGTGAAGGAAAGCCCAATAGTAAACAATTAAGTACAGCATTTTAATAATTTTCTCAATATCCTCTGGATAATTAAGGAATGGATTCAGCATAGAAAGTTGAAATGTCAAACAGATCCAGGAAATTTAATTGAAAGTCTTTTACAAAATACAGGAACACAAATAAATTTACTTTAAAACAAAATAAACCCAAACAAAATCCCCAGCATGAACCCAGTAGAATTCCTCTATTCAGTAGGAATAACATAGGCCTTATTCTTAGTTTCTCTTTGTAAGGGAAGGTTTTGTACTCCAAGATATAACAGTGAAACTGAAAGAATGTCAAGGCTGGTGCAATTTATATTTATTTGGGTAACAGCATATTAAAGAGGTTTTTAGGTTCATTGGATGAACTCTAACAAGGCTCATTTACTGCTCAAAATATAAATGACATATAGATCTACTTTTAAAATCCTGATAGTAGATTTGCAGCTAATTATTTGTTTTTACACAAAATTGATAGAGAACATTTTCAGAGGCTAATCTCTTCGTGTGCTTGTAAAAAAGTGTTAATTTGTCAGTGCTGCTGGTGGTTTGGGTAATACAGGTGCCTAATTCTAAGCTCCTCTTGACCATTGGCGAGAAGCAAGCAGGAGTAACAGGAAATATTTTCAAAAATAGTGGAGTGGGAAGACATGCATGTTCTGTGGTAAAGGGCACACTGAAATGGGAAATAGAGTAAAAAATAGAAGCATACAGTTCACTATTTAATATCTGATAAGGGTAGAATACAAAGCAGCTAAGCGTTCTATTAGAAACTTCCTAGTAGAAAGTTCAGGTAGGTTACTGATGCAGGGTGCAGAAAAGATAAGAATGTATTCTTGGCATGAAGCATGACCAAGGGAGTATTTAAATGAATTTTGATGTGAAGCTACTTAGTTAAGCTCCAAGTAATTGTTTGAAACTACAGAAGGAATTTGCTCATAGTAGTATGGTAATTTAGCACATGTGGCTCTTTCTGCATGAAGTTAACACAAATGATAATAATAAAAAAAGTTTCTGGCCTCACAAGCACTCATCACACACGTCTTGCCCTTGTAAAGTTTATGGTTGGTTTCAAGAGTAAGAATCAACAAGCAACTAGTGTTGATAATTCTCATTTGAGGTGGAAAAAACTCACCAAAAAAACCCTGTTCAAGTAACCAACCAACCATCCAAACCCAAGGAAAACTCAGTCACTGCTTTATGTTGCTCTCAGCCACCCACTGCTAATATCATGCTTCAAATATTTAGCTACATTGTTCAGCTTGACAATCTACAAACCCTAAATACTTTCCTTTGTCTCTAGAGAAAAGGATAGGAGCAAATTTCAAAAGAAACAGAAAGGCTTTTCATGTCAAATACTGCCACTACTAGGGTCCAAAAAATGTACTTTTTGGGCACAAGGTATAAAATCATACGGACACAAAAAAACCCTGGCTAAAATATATCAGTAAAAAAAGAAACAAAAAACCCAACCCCAAACCCCTCAACCAACTAATCCTAAAAGTGCAGAAAGATACCAGAAAATTCAAGAAGAAACCAAAGATACTACATTCTTATCTGTCAAAGGTAACCAGTAATTGAAGAAAATTATAATATATCTGTACTTGGATATTTATAGAGCTTATAGCACTTTTTAGGGGGGAAGAGGAAGATGGAAGAAAAAAAAAAAAAGGCCAGGTTAGGGTAAAAAGAGACATCCCAAACCAGCAACTCTTAGGATCAGTCCATTGCTTAGTATAGCTGATGCGTAAAATCTACAGCAACAGGAAAAATCTATGAAACTTCCTTCTTTTTTTTTTCTTTTGGTAAAATTAAATTAGTAATTGTGTGTGAATATTAACATTTGAAAGTCACAAAATGAAATCATTCCATTACTATTTCTAATTTTTTTTAATGAAGACCTTTCAGAATAATTTCTCCTGAAAACACTGAATCTTGCTGATAAAGCAGGACTGATGTATTTTATTTTAGAATAATGTAAGGTGAAAAGATGGCATGAAAGGGATTATTAGAAAGCAAAACAATAAAGATAGTAAAAATTCAGAGATTATATTTTTCTTCACTTGTGTGCATTATAAAAAAATCTTAACTGAAAGAATAAAAAAACCTTTAAAAATATCTCTGAGAAATGAATGGAATATTTGTTACTGCTGCAGGAATTCAATCTAACGTGTATCACCAAGCAATAATAATTAGGCATTTTCTCTTGTGTGTGACTTTCATGTTGTGCCACACATGCACATAAAAATCCCATCAGATTTAATCTGTAAAAAGAAAGTGGAATGTACGTTTGTAAAAGCTATTTATTAAATATTACTTGTAGCACGGCAGTGCTCAAGCTCAAGTCTGGGACTATGATTTCATTTTGCTTGGTGATCAAAAAAAAATTAAATAAAAGACACAATCCTTATTTTATTGTCAAAACACCAAGAACTTTTTGATTCTGTAAGCTGTATTTTGAACTGCAACAGGAAAAGTTATGAGTTGCCAAAAGAACAAGGAGGGTCAATATATCTAGGAGAGGTTTTCCTGTACTTTCAGACTCCTTAACTGTTAAAATTTTTCTATTGCTTGGTTTACAGTTTCAGTGATGTCATACGTCAGTATACTTTCTTTTATGTAAACATCAAGGGAAATTAAAATGTTAATCACATTATTCATGTAGCCCTTTGTTGTGAGAATCACCTAGGAAAGATATTACAATACACATTTCACATTAGTAAGAAAAGATTCAAGGCACTTTATTTTTAAAATCTTTATTAGACATTAAATATGATTTCATTTCCTTTTCAATTATTTGAAGTGTGGATTTAAAGTGAAGCTGAAACAGAGTGGTTATTGTTACAAATCTGGGGAAAGGGAGATACATGTACATTTAAAAATATATAGTGATCATAGCTACAGATACAGTAATCAAATCTAGTACATACAGTCTTGCTTTTTTTTAATTAAAAAATTATGCTACAAAATTAATTTACCTTAATGATAAAAATTCTAGATTAGGATTTTAATGATTTTTTAGGACATGTGATAATTGTATATAAAAAATGCACAGCATCTAGACATCCACTATATAAATATAGTTTTTGTAATACAACAAAGGAAATAAGCGATGTTTTAGCCTCCCTTCTGTAACCTTTCAGGGCAACATTTCTTCAATAAAGCAGAAGGGTGATTGCAGCGAAGCTTTCTCACCATAATCAAGCACAAAGCTCGAGCTCGTACACTGAGCTTGCAGGCCTTGGAAACACATATAAAAATGCTCAACGCAGGTTACCCTCGTCTGTACAGAAATGTTGTTCAAATTTAATTTTGTTGAAAGTTAGATAGTTGAGAATTTCAGGGGGCTTTATGTATAGGAAAAAAATAGTTCTTTGTCTAGTTTCTGTACAATTTCAAATATACTTTTGTCTTTGCTTCCCAAGTTGCATCAGTTAAAAACTGAGGCTAAAGAAATGTTTAAAAATTACAGCTTGCCCTGTTTACATTGATCCCTGCTAAATTCATTCTTATTGTCCACAAACACATTTGTTCTTGCAAGGCCCAAGCTCGACGAGAAAAAGCACAGGCACGTGCAAAACATCAAGACAACGAATCATGCTCCTTTAAATCCCTCATCAGATATGGATTTTTTAAAAACAGCTGATTATCAGCGAACACCGGCTTTGTTTTTATTTTCTTTTAACTGTAAGCAGTAAAGAAACAGTTATAGCACAAACCGGAAGGTTTTATTCAGTATCCTCAAAGTCGCAAACATTAAATAAAGAAATTATTTAACCGCTAACCGGGCTCCGTACAATGTTGCAGCCTTTCAGGAACCTTCGCTAGGTTATCGATCCGCTAGTGATTTACCTCCAGCTCAGCCATAGGGTGCAGGCATCACCATCCCTCGCTGGTGCTCGCGTTGACAACGCTGCTCCTCTTGCCCACCGCTCCTGGAAGGCAGAAATTCGTCAGTCCCACATGTCTGATCTGCTTGGCGGCAAGAGCAATGAATAGAATCGTTATCAGCTGTCGGGGTTTGTTTGGTTGTTTTGGTTTTTGTTTCGTTGTTTTGTTTTTGTTTTTTTTTTTAAGGGAAGTTCTCAAAGCGAGCGCTCTGCGAGCCCTTCAACCCCCAGGCGGAGCCGCCTGGGCAGCCCCGCCGAACAAGGGAGAAAGAGAGAAAGACGAGTTTCTGGCTGCTGGGGGCTGGCTGGGATTTCCCCCCGCTGCAGACCCACGGCAGGAAGCCGGGCGCGATGTTGCAAGAATAAGAACCAACAACGCGTGACACTGTGGCACTTACGCGCAGATGCCAAAGCCCCTGGCAGCGCCCCGAGGTTCCCGGCTGGCTCCGAGGGGGCGGGCTGGGCACAGGGGGAGCCGCGAGCC
>NW_005054328.1:2937315-2984418 GCF_000277835.1 Geospiza fortis | reverse complement strand
GGCGTGCCCGCCCGGTGCCATGTCTGCCTTGGAGAGTTTTATATACCTTGTAGCTGGTGCGTGGGAGTAACCGGGATTGCCAGGGTCACATCACAAGTTTGACTTAGGTGGATTTTCGGTTTGTTCTTTTTTAAAACTTCCTAGTGCGTGCTTTTCAGCTCGGGTTAGATCAGTGATAAAACAAAGTGTTACTCTCAGCGATGTACCTCTGGCTAGCAGAGAGGCGCCTGGGTTTTTTTCCCCTATCATGTTGTTAACTGCAGCACTTGGCAAAACAGCAAATGAGGTATCTAAATTGTGTGTGTTAGCAACTTGTTGCTAGTATTGTGTTCATTGCAGGTACACTATTGTATAATTTAGTTTCTGAATTTCTGAAAACGATTTAAGAGAAAGGCTGAGTCCTGTTTGTGATGCTCATGAAAGAGAGAT
Source organism: Geospiza fortis (assembly GCF_000277835.1). Classification (NCBI taxonomy): domain Eukaryota; kingdom Metazoa; phylum Chordata; class Aves; order Passeriformes; family Thraupidae; genus Geospiza; species Geospiza fortis. The sequence continues at coordinate 2,983,989 of NW_005054328.1, read as the reverse complement.
TTCCCTTGCTGGTTGCTTGTAGTAGTTCTGAGCTCCAGTACTTCTGAAACATAGATAAGTTGAGAACTTTTGAACTTACGTGAAAGGAGATAGAAACGTCTTCGTTTGTAATGCCTCTGATAAAGACTGTTGCCATATACATTTTTTAAATTCTATAACAAATGTTATAGTATGAAGCATAGGTATTTATTGTAGTTAGAACAGATTTACTTACAGCATTGCTTTTTTTCTGGAGCAAGAGTTGCATTGGCATAGGCATTTTCATGTGTATGGTGTGGAAGAGTTGACAGCAATTAGCTTGTGGAAAACATAAGAGTGCATACAAGTACTTTTAAACTTTCTTGAAATCAAATATGAAGAAACTCAACTGGGAATTTCAAAGTGCATCATATATTATGCTATTCTTATTTACTTTTTTATTTGTAACCCTGTGAAGCTGTTTTACCCATTTCAAGGAGTTGCTTGGTAAAACTTATCAATAACCTTTCTCTTTTATCCTATAAATTTTAAAGACTTGGAGGCACAGTCTTAGTGTAGCATGGATTTGAGTTTCTTCTATATAGTTAGAGTATAAAAGGATGTGAAGAAAGGAAAAGTGAGGAAAAAAGACAATTTAAAGTTTGAAGTAAGAAGAGTTGGTGAGCAGTAAGTTCATTCAGACCCTTTCCAAGAAACTTCTTTTCTTTGTGGAATGCAGGTCAATACCAATTTAGTAAGCATAGGTAATGACATAAGATGTACTTCCTCAAAACTTGGACTTGATGCTGGATGCTTATATTCAGAGAGGCAATGCTGACTAGGTCCTTTCTCATTTCCTTGTCTTCTGTTCATAACAAAGTTTCCTTAGACTTCCTAATAAACATTTCTAAGTGCTTTCCCACCTTTTCCCTACCTAGATTTTGGGGGGGACGTGTGTGTGTAATTGGTTACTTCGTTATTGATGTTTCCCTCCATCCTGTATTTGTTCTTGCCTCCGTTGTCAAAGCTGTGTGAACTTTGTATTACTTGACATTTTAGGCATGTGAAAGCTGGCACGGAAGCGTATTTGCACATGACAGTTACATTTTGTACAAAAGAAGAGTTTTTCACTGTGTCCTCTTGAAACAAAAACTTATTTGTCTCAAACCAATGGATTCTTAGCTTTTGAGATAGAGAATGATTGAGCTAACATTGTTTTGGTTTTTTTTTAATTTTTCCAGCATTAAGATACCAACTCTTCCTTCTCAAGATGGCACGTTTTGCCATGTTTTGATACCCTTTCTCAGACATGAATGCCCTAAGCTTTCACTAAACTTTGTAGAGAGGTCTGAAGGGATAAAAGGCTAAAAAAATAAAATTACCAGTAAATGTAGTGTTAGATGTTTGACTTTTACTCTGGGAAGGAATAAGGGCTCTGTTTAACTGGGATGAAATTTAATCCCAAGCTTCTCTTTCGTTGTGTACAAAATCATGCTTTTTATTATATCCATATTTTTGAAAAATAATTCCTTTAATATATATGAATATATTTTCAAGAGATGATATTTCTGATTTTGTCCTCATTTGAAAGCATTTATTTAAGAATTTGTATTGGAGTCAACTTTTTGTTATTAGACTGGAATTCACAGCCCTAGATGTTTTATTTCTGTTACTTAATTTGTGCAAATAATGTTAAATCTGGTGTGATTTTTGTCCTGCAAGTTACTTTAATTTTTCTGTTTGGTCAGTGAAAGTAAATGTTTCTTTTTCTTAAATAAGCTAATACCATGCTGTGCATGCTTGTAATCCTACAGGCAAATATATGAATTTAGAAATGCTATTACATTATGTTCTTAAATGATTTTTCTTGAACTCCAGTATTCCTATATTATATTTTTATAGAGTCAGTATGTGTGGTGAAATAAATAACATGAATATGGCTTTGATAGTGTAGGCTCTTATTTCAGAGTGCTGATCTCATTCTAATATTTGCCAGTATTAAGATTTCTATTTATGCTATAACCAAAGACCCTGTGACAATTGAGTCCCAGTAGGCCACTTTCAACATAGATCTGCCAAGCATGGTGGGACTCTTCAGTAACAGTTCTCAGGATGTTTTGTGTTCTGGCTTCTCTTGTGAAAACTCACAAATTGTAGGATAGCTTGTTTTCTCTCTTTGGAAATATTGAGGTTTTCTCGCTGTGGGGAACAGAAACTGAGAAATTTTAAGAGTTAACAGCTCATTTAACAGCAGAGCAAGGCAGCCCTGTGAATCGTTTAGACATTGTGGATAAGATATTTAAGTGTTGTGTTACATTTTTTAAGCTTTTCAACACCTTTGTTAGGGCCTTTGTTACACGAGCAAGCTTTGGTGCATCATTTGACTCTGGGGTAATTGTTTTTTTCATGTTGCAGTTTCCCTGTGGGTGTAGCTGCACTAATTGTATGCTGTGGATGAAAGCTGTGCATTTCTGCTGCATCCTTTGTGTAGGCACTAGTGCTTATCCAAATGTGTGGTTAGTTGGATGAGGTAGCTGACCTGTCTAAAAAATGAACAGTAATTTTAAGATGGCTCAGCTCTTTTTGTGTGCTACACCATGGGTGTTACCACCACCATGAGGGAGATGATAGGAGTGAGTGTGGAGGGGTTGGAGAAGGTGTTGCAGTTGCTTCTTTTGGGACCAAAGTAGACTTCATCTGAATGAAACCAGCTGTTGCAATTCACTTCGACAGTTTGGAGCTACCATAGGGAATTTTTTTTTTCTTTTGTCTGTGCGTGTTTTGTAGTGGTTTTTTGTTTTGTTTTGTTTTAAGGACTTATCCAGAATATTAATGTAATTGTAATTTTCTCTGTTGAATTACAATTTTATTCATGGTGGTGATGGTGGTGGTTGAGGAGGGAGAAAGCTGGGACTTCACACCAAATAGAATGGCCCAATATGTTTAATAGGCAATATGTCTTGGTCTCAGGAACTGTTGATGGTTGTTTTGCCATAATTTGTGGCATTTGTGCCTTTCTTTTCTCCAGCTCACAGTTATTAATGTGATTTCAAGTAAAATTTACAAAACACTTTTTTCAGGCCACTGCACTGCTCCTTTTTTTTGCGGTGCAAACCTCCGTGAAATTACAAAGAGTATCTGTGGGACTGGGACACTAAATACATTGATACTGTGTTTCTTTGTTCTTGTAATAGTTAAGTCTTCTAGCAGAATTGTGGTTACTATTTAGAAATTGTTTCTTAATAAGTAACCAGATAATAAGTGGTTTGTTTCTCTAGGAAAGAAAGCTTGTTCTGTAAAGATATTCCAAGAAATAGGGAGCAAAATTGAGTTGAATCAGAGAGCTGCATTATCACCTAGATTTTATTAACAGTATTTTGGGGACAATATATACAATATTTTGGAAGGTGTTCTGAAAAACTTGGCACCGTGGTAAGAAAACTGAAGTATTCTGATTGTTATCCTTAGCCAGATTTTTGGTTTCATTAACTGTGGTTTGGTTGGACATATATCAACTTAAATATCTGCTCTGAGTTCTAAAAGACAAATGCTTCTGCTGGACAGACTATTCCCATAGTTGAGAACTTAGGTGATGTTAAAACCTCTCTGTTCAGACCAGTATATTTTGATATGGGGAAACACTTGTTTGTTTTAAGTAGCACCACACATTTGTTTGTTCCACAGATAATCAGGAGAAAAGGCCAAGCCAACTGTTTTGTGCTAGTTCTTTCAAACTGGGACTAAGAAACACTGTTGAGAGATGGGATGAAGAGGAATATCAAGTTTCTAAAGTGTAACTTTTGTTTAAAAAACCCCAAACCCAACAAAACCCACAAAACATTATGAGCAATTTAAGAAAGGCAAATGGCTACGGGTAATTTAACAGTAACAGGCACAGCTGAACATCTTAGTTCATAAGGCAAAAAATGCTGCCTCTGCTCACACCTTCTCATGTGCTAAGCTTGTGGCACACTTTTTATACTAAGGCTTGAGTTTATCTGCTCTGGCCTCACACCTATTAAAAGCATTAAATAGTTGAAAAAATAATGTGTTCTTGGGATGGCTGCTTTCATATAGATGTATTTAATTAGAGAAAGAGTAATCTCAGTAAAATAAGTCATTCTGATTGGAAATAGTGGTTAAATATAAATGGTATAGTTTTAGCTCAAGGAGAATTGAAAGTATACAAGAAATAAATATGTTTTGGGGAAAATGGTTCTCCCTCCCTGTTGTTGGTTGTCCCTGCCCTGTCTCCCCAGACTACCCCCCACCTCCCCCCTAAAAAAAAAGAAAAAAGGGAATGAGAATTCTTCAGAGAAAAGTACTTGCATTTTGTTGCAATTCCTAATTTTAAAGTGATAAGACAGTAGCTGGTGGTGTTACATGGTACTCTATTAGATTGATGATCTGATAGAGTACAACAATTACTGTAATTCAATTTGAGGCTTGTTTTGGGTAATATGTTACATAGCAGGGTAGTTAAAGTGGGATAGCTGCTGGTGTTAGTAAGATTGAGCTCTCACATCTTGGAATATAGGTAGCTGACTGATGTAATTTTTGTTGTTAAATGTCCTTATGTGGAAATGTGTTTTTCTGAAACATATTTACAGCCAATCTGGTAGTTGAACATGTTGGCTGTTAGCAGGGTGAGGGGGAAACTAACAATTTTTGAGAGAATGTTTCAGTGTGTGGAGTATTTGGAGCACTAGAATAAGGTCATATTTTACTTGATGTCTAAAACACGGTGGTGAATAACTGCATTATGTATTGCAAATTTAACTAAAGGCTCTAGGTCAAATCACGATTCTTTTGTTTTATTCGTTGTGATTCTGATGCTGAATTATGCTGCAGAGTCATGCAGAATGAAAATATAAGCACTTAGGTCTATTTCAAAGTGATAAAGATTTGTACATTAGTCCAGGTAGGTGTGTAGCTGCATTTTGTGTATTCCCATGCTGCTTGATTGGAATGGGTGAAATTGGGGGTAGTTGGTAAAGGGAGAGGTTTGAGGGCAATGTTGCTTCTGATTTTCTAGAAAATAATATTTATGCTTAAGATCTGAAAATTTTGTACTTGCTAACAGAGTTTAATTTATGTTACAGTAATGGTTAAGAAGTGTTAACTTATGTGAAAAGACTATAAGAACAAAAAGAGAATTTATTATTTTACCTTAAAAGTACGTCTTCACTGCATTTCTTCTGGGAGAACAGACAGAATTAGACACTGAAGAAAGTGTAATAGGGCAAGGAAGAAAAACAGCTAGAATTTCAGCTGAGACTGGCAGAGAAAAAATCCTGCACTTTTTATGCTGTTTGACATCACAGTTTTGGCATATAAATTTAAAATTCCTGTTTGTAGAGTCCAGTTTTCACTTTCATTTAGAGCTGTATGAATTTTAAATACTTGTACATCTGTTATTTTTTTCCTTTTGCTTTCCTTTCTCTCTTGGAATCAGAGATTGATATCCAACCAAATTTTATTTTGTTCTTTCATTCTATTAATTTCAAATTTCATTCTGAATTGTCTTGAGCTTTTCTGTTTCTGACAAAGCTTCTAAATTTACCATTAAAACAAAAATTTATTTATTTTGTTTTGTTTCAATAATCTGACTTGAAAGTACTCTGGATGTGGATTTTTTGCATTGCAGGTATATTTTTGTTGATTCTAGTTTCTTTTTGCATTTTGTCAAAGCAAGAGTTGTTTCCTGGTAGGCTGCACCATGGAACAATCTGAATAATTTTAGTTTAATGTATTAAATAAACTTATCTTGTCCCATCTTGATTTGTTGCTACCAGATTGTGGTTATCTTTTCTGCAATTCTCATTTTTCCTTTTTCAAAAGGGAGAAATTGAGTGAATTTCTGTTGCATAGTTTTTTAATTAGTGACTTCCACCATAATACTCACACGTATAAATTAGCACTGGAACAGACTTCCCAGAGAGACAGTCAAAGCCTCAAGCCTGTTGCTGGGTGAGACATTTGAACAGTGCCCTAACACTGTAGTTTAACTTTGAGTCAGCCTTGAAGTGGTCAGGCAATTAGAGTAGATAAAGAATTTTATTTTTTTAATGAAGAAATTATGTCACCTGGAGAAAATTAATAGCCTGTTTTTAATAAGTTATTAAAGTTCCAAATTTTATTTTGTAGAAGAAGAAAAGGAAAAATAAATCAGTCCAAATAAAGACTTTATTAAATAAGTTTTCTTATCTGATTTTACAGAGAAATGAAGCCTATCTTTTTATTTAAGTTTCTTGTGTGTACTTTAGCTTTATGAAGGAAAACAAGGGCCGAATGTTGACTGTGCATGGTTCATGAAATAGCTCTATAAACTTCCTGCAACTGACAAGTATTTAAATGGGCAGTGCCACTTCTGTTTTGGCAAAGTGTACAGCTCCCAAGTATTGTTGAATCAGTTTGTTAATGAGCTGCTGCAAATGCTGCTTAGTAGTGAACTAGGATTACTTAGACAAATACTGTGAAGAAGCATCACACAACTACTGCATAATGTGTCATAAATAGCTCTTTTCACACAAATGGACTTAAACTAGAAGAGACTGCAGCGTGGGTGTAAGGTATATATTGAGATCTTTAATACAGATGATCAAGAACAAAACAGACAGATAGCTCTTATCAAAACATTTGCTTTAAAAGCTGCAAGAGGAATTGAGCCTACCTAGTTTCTGCTAAAATAAAAAGTGAGCGCATGGCTGATGACAAATCGTGAGAGATATGACTCAAGATGTCAGCTTGCTGTAGTTTTGGAATGTGTCAAAGATTATTTACTTTAGATTTTGTGCATTTCTTAGGATGTGTAAAACTGTAGAATCTTGAGCAGGATAAAATGACAACTGTATTGTGTATTTAGTTGTGTTATTCGTGGTTAAACCAAAAAAACTCCATAGTTTTTAATCTTTGAGAGATGAATTCAGATTCTGCAGTTGTAAATTCTGGTTTCAGATGGAATTAAGCAAAGAGCAGTGTTGTCAAATTTTTGTGCTCCTTTTGATAGGAGAGAGGAGAACAAAAGCTAAGGAAATGGATCAGGGCTGTTGATGGCAAAAGTATATACAGCTTCATAACTTCTTATGGCTATTTAGATATTTTAGAGCTCTCATGCATGTATTTTGACTGTGATTACTTATTTAAGCAGAAAAAAGCACATTTATTTGCTATTCTGATTAATTTTTCTTATAATAATAATTCTGAATTATTTTTTGCCACTCTTCTGTGTGCATGTCTGATGACATTGAATTTAGCAATTTTAAATTAACCAATCTTTACAAAGAGCTGTAATTTTATTTAAGTAAAATAAAATTTTAAATTTTTTTAAAGAAAACTTTTTTTTGCTTGTGTGATTTTTGTAAGTTATTTAACTTTTAGACAGCCAAATTCAGACAGTTTGCAAGGCTTTCTACAAATTTAATATAGTCCACAGAAGGAAAACCCCTCTTTCCAGGAAGCAGCTAAACGTTTGCCTGCCAATGGGAGGTAGTAAATAAATTCCTTTTTTGCCTTGCTTGCTTGCAGATTTTGCTTTACTTATTCAACTTTTTTTATTTCAATCCACAAGTTTTTTTTCTTTTACCCATCTGATTTTCTCCACCATTCGACTGCAACGAGAATGAGCAAGTGGCTGCAGAAGGCTGAACTGCTGACCAGTGTTAGACCAAGACAGGAGAGAGAAAACTTTCCCTCCTTCACTAGGAGATTGTGGTGGTGGTGGGAATTACTGGTGTAAGCAAGGTTTTTCCAGAACCTCAGTTTTAGACATCAGCACTCTTTATGTTAACAAACTGCTGGAGTACGTTAAATGATTGTGGTGTGTCAGCAAGATAGGAGCACATTTGATGAAGAATGAGGTATATTCTGTTAATTGGGTGTAATACAGAAGCATCATTCTGCCTAAGTGTCAGTCAAGACCTCCTCTAGTTATAGAATAACAAAACATCACAAGCTTTTTCTTCAGTATTTTGCTGAATTTCAGGCTGTATGAAGGACAAAATGACTACATGCCGAATTTTATAAAAGAATTGGAGAAATTGAGTCTATTCTCCCTCTTTATTTATTATTTGTTTTTGTTATAGTCTAAATTCACAATAGCTTTTGCATTTAAAAATGCTATTTATTAATCAAAAGCTTTATGTTAGTAGGATTTTTACTGTTGTCACATACATTTCAAAAGCATTTTCCTCCCTTGTTATTTAAGACAGTTCTCTGATCTAGAATTATGGTAGTTCAAAAGAATAAACTGTTTTTATCTAGCAGTCATTAAAGGTGGTTTATTATCAAGTGGTGAGAAATTATGTTGCTGATTATAGGTGCTTGTTTTTGTACTGTGTAATTATGACCTGTTGCAAAAACTTGTCATGTTTATAGATGCAATAGGGAAGACATACCCCAATTTAAAAGTTGAATTACTTAAGCCAACGTTTTTGTTTAAAAGCTTTAGATGTAAAATAAATCAAGCCCGTTGTGAAGTTTCAAGATGTTTTAACGTTGGTAAATTGAGGCAGAATGTTTTTTCTTTTACAAAGCTATATTATTTATTTAGTATTTGTAATTCTTGAAAGAAGTAAATGTTCCTGTCTTTACAATCTTTGTCTCATCTTTATCTTAGAGTAACTTAAATTGACCAGACCACTACTTAAATGTAATATTGAATATATACTTTACATTTTTTTACTGTGGTTATAAGGGAGCTTATTAGTGTGACCTTGAAGTCAGAAAGTAGTAAATACCAACAGTTCTCTGTACAAAATGGCATGTGCTGAATAGAAGAATTAATTAGGACCAGCTGGAATGAATTATTGTACTTAAAGGTCATTATTCCTTTTTATCCTTTAATATCCTATAATTTTGTTACGAATTTTTGTAACAATCTGGGGGCGGGGAAAGATTAAACCAGTAATGCATCAAAAGTTTTGCATTCTTTCTCAAATGTTCTGTTTGCTCTTTGATGTAATAGGTGAAATACTACAGACACTTGGCACCTGATCACTTGCTTCAAATATGCCATCGACTTGGACCACTTCTAGAGCAAGAAATTCCACAAAGTGTCCCTGGAGTGCAGACATTATTGGGGGCTGGCAGACAGTCTTTGCTTCGTACAAACAAAAGTATGAAAATTGCATGAGAATTTTGAGAGTTCTTGATATTTCATACCTTTCCTGTGGTTTTGCATGAAAAAGCTCATTTGCCTTCATTTTTTGGTGTGATTTTTAACAAACAGGTTGCAAACATGTTGTATGGAAGGGATCTGCTCTTGCTGCACTACATTGTGGAAGGCCTCCAGAGTCCCCTGTAAATTATGGCAGTCCACCTAGTATAGGTAAGTCAATTTTATTCTGGCACTGCCATTTTAATACCTAACTCTCAGGGTGATTGATTATTATGATGGTGAGAGATAAATAGTAGTTCTGTTTATATTTACCCTTGTTAGTGTCACATACCTTACTTCTAGTGCTTTTATTAGGATACTGTGTTTCTATATTTATTGTAAAATTTTCTCTGAAGCTGATTTTGTCTTTGAAATATGAAATTGAGTGAAATGTATTTAAATTATGACTACATACAAACAAAACTCTTTCTTAAAGATATAATAAAGCTGCCAGTAGATAAATAATTAGTATTATAAGACAGCAAGGTCTACACCTATTGTTAGGAAAGTAAGTCATGTAGACTGGTAATGGTTACCTTTGGAAAAAATTGAGTCTTGTAGAAGTTATTCTTTTTGCTGTCTGGTCCATTCATTAATTTTGTAGCTGTCCTTTAGCTTTCTCTGCTGTGCTGTATCATGAAGGATGCAAGTGCTGTATGTACTGTTGAAAAATTGAAAGCTGGAGGTCAGAGGTATTCTAGTTTTTATTTTTAAGCTCTCACAGGGTCACTGAAATGTTTGTTAGCTTTTATGTTTTAAGAACAAAGATACACGTTTGTTTAGTTGCTAGGAGGATCAAGATGTGATATTTTAGAAGATTCTTCAGGGAGCAACCTTTCTCTTTTTTTCATATATAGAAAAATGAGCAGAATCACTGGCATCTTTTCATATTTCTCTATTGATGTCCATTGAAGGGGAAATGATTAAGACCAAATTGTCTGTGTGAATTACACCAGAAAAGGACTAGGTTTTTTTAATAAAATGGTGGTTGCAGATAGATGTGCAGTGTTGGATGAGAGTGGGCAGAGAATATCCGGTTGATTGGCTCTGGATCAGGTGCAGATGCTACTGCAAAGACAAAGGTTTCTGTCTTGGCAAAAAAAGGAGAAGATTTGCAGATGTATTGGGAAACTAATATATAACAAAGTATGTGAAAAATTATATTTACATGCACTATATATAGTGTCACGATATAAATATGTAGGCAGACACTATTAGGGACAGAGAATTTTTTAATGTGGTAACTTGCCATGGCAATTCTTCAATCTCTAAACTCCTTTGGCTTTTGGTAGCCTCTAAGATTTTAATGAATTTAAATAGATACACATAACATGTATAAAATGTAAAATCAAGAGAGGTTAATTTGGGCTATTTGTATTTTTTCTTCAGTTGAAGGAATTAAAAATCAAATATCAAAATATACACCATTACACTTAATGCAGAGAATTATAGTTCTCTCACAACAGCTGGATCAGAACCATGCTATAGCTAAACTCTCAGGTTCAGCACAGCCAATTTTGACCTGGTAGATGGCAGAGTATTTAGTGTCCTAGTAGTATTTCCATTTTAAAGCACAAGTTACATGTTTTCTATGATATTTCTGTAGATGCTTGGACTGTAGGCTGAGAATGTGGTTTTGCTTGCTGTTTAGAGCTGAGCTTTAAGAATTCCTCAGCTGGTATGTGTATTGATCAGCACAATTGATCAACCCTAAATGTAGCACCTGCATCATTCAATGTGGTTTTGTTTAGAGCCACTAGTTTTGTATTCGCTTAGAGGGTATTTTCTGTGTTGTGCTCTAGGTGTGTAGAAGAAAATGGTTGTTGCTGGTTAGAAAATTCCCTTGAGTCGTTGTGCAATTGCTTGATGATAATGGTCTTGGAAAATCTTGGGATATTTTTGCAAGGTGACTGTAGGACTGAGCTTTTTAATAGCTAAGATTTCTTTAGTGGTTGCTTAGCTTTTCTTGTGAAGAAATGTTAAAACATGTTGGAGGAATCAGAATGATTCCATTGAATACTGTTTTATGTTGTACTGTGGCTTACAGTGTATGGTAGCTGGTGTATACATTTAAAGGGAAAAAGATCAGTGTATGAGATCCATGGTAGCTGAAGTTCAAAGAAAGCTGTGGAGCTGCTGTGGTAGTGAAATGAAATGTTAAGAAAAATAACTTGCAGACTCTTTTTAGAGAAGAACAAGTCAGGCTTTCTAAATAAATGTTATTTTTATTGAACCTTTTGCAGAGCACTGAATGTTTGCAAAATTACAGTTATTTCAAATACCACTTTTTTCATGCCCAGTAATTTCCTTTTCCAAACATTCATATAAGTGCTGGTAACTGAATGTTTTCAACTGTGAAGTGTATTTGAATTTTTAGGATATTTGGTTCAGAGCTGTATGCTAAAGCATTTACTTTTAATGTATCTTATTCTGTCTACTCTGCTCTCTCAATAAAATAAGGAACCTGAATAACACTTCTTTTTTAAATTGAATTAGATTTTTTTTTCTGTTTCCTCAAATAACTTCCAGTTTTCCCCTGGGAAGACTACATTTTATGTAAAAAAAAAAAAAGTTAGAACCTATTATTCTTCAGGCTGGATGTATTTCAGGTAGATAACCTACTAATGTTTAAGGAACAGGAATAAAAACAGTGAAATTCTTCTGTGTTGTCCAGGAAAACTTAACTTACATTTCAGTGAATGTACAAAGTTGTTAATTTATTTCCTAGCCTGATGAATCAATGCAGGTATGATGCTGGTGGGGTATTACTTAGAATTATTTTTGTGTATATTGTGCCACCTGCCTTGTAGGTAGCTGGCTTATACCAATTAAGATAGATCTGTACAAGTACGTGTTTCCCCTGGAAGCTATAGAGTATCTGTAGAACATGATGAAAAGTAAATCTTGAATATGGAATAGTCTTTGTCTGGTTGGGCTCACTTGTGTATATCTTATATACCCTCACTCACTTGTATATATCTTATAAAAAAGTTGATGAAGTGCTCAATAAAGAGCAAAAGCAGCTAAGTCATATGCTAATTTGTTTTGTTAAAGGTCTCATTTTTGTGGATGCAGAAAGAGAAAAAGAGCTCTTTTTCAGTAATTTTTGGGAACTGCTGAAAAAGGAACAAATCTAAGCATAAACCTTCAAGAGATTTGAGTTCAGAACTCTTGTGAAAGTGACCACTTGGGTGTGAGGATCTGAATGAGACTGGCTGTTTGTCCCAGACAAAGATTTTTTTTTTTCCTGACCAGCAAAAATATCTCCCTTCCAAAACCAGTATTTCACAGTTTTGCAGAGTAATCAATCTCAATAAAAGTTCTGAGGCATTTTACACTTTTTTCAGTATGTTTATTAAGTGGTACTGGTGTTTTGGCTGTAAAGAGAATGCCAGGTTCTGAAAGCAGTGTAAATGTCTATTTTTAGAAATGCAGTAAATACTTTAGGCCTAAAAATTAACTTCCCAGTACTTTGTGCAACTCTATTATTTTGTTAACTATAGGAAGAAAATAAAGGCAAAGACTGCATTTCTATTAAAAGATCTGTGTAAAAGTAACCTCTTGTTATCCACATTTAGTCATGTCTAGAGCGAATCATACTAAAGTAAATGACTTGTTAGTGTGCAAGAATAAATAAGCGGTAGAAGTCATGGAACTTTGAGTAAAGTACCAATGGAGCTATATAGTGAAACCAACTGAGGTATCACTGAAGTCAGGGAAGTTTGGAAGGTTGTGTAGCTTTCATTTATTTTTGTTTTCTGCCTCTTGAAATATCTCACCTTGTACCACTCTGAATTAGGAAGGGTTGGCAGTTGCTTTCATCAAGTAAATGAATATTGTATAGGAAGTTTAAGGTGTATATAGAATTTTTGTGTTTTCAGAAATACTCCAGTTAGGAGTTGATATTCTTTTACCTTCATGATTTGACCAGAGACAAATTTTGGCTTGATAACATAGCAAGCTTAATCATTTTACTTGGTTGACAGTCATGTCTAAGTCAAGAGACTTGGAATACCATATAGAGTTTGAAAGCTGAACAGAGGAATGGTAGGAAGTTAGAACTCAGTTCAAGCTGGAAGTTTTTTGGTTGGTTTTTTTTTTGGTCTTGGATGTCTTTGAAGAAGGGAGAAAAAAAGCCTTCAACAGCACCAAACAGAATGCTTGATACATTCAGTCTTACTAGCTTGGACAGTGAAAGGAGCTGTCTAGCAGTCTCTACTACTATTTTTAACAGCTCTGAATTCTTTGGTATTCATTAGAGGCCTGTCTAGCCTCTTAAGTTAATGAAACTTGATTCAATAAGGGTAAGAGTTGTAAGTGAATTATATCCTTTGGGTATCCTTCCAGGATTCTTCTGAATCTGGTTCTATTTTTGTGTGACTGGATAGGGAATGAAGTTGGATTCTGGTTTTCAGAACAGAAATTCCATTAGTTAAATACAACTTGAGGAAGGAAGAAAATGAGAGCTTGTGTATACATTTTAAAAATGTAACCTATATGTGGTACAAAATTAAATTTATTTATCACTGGCTAGTGGATAAGGCAGATTACTATCCCCCATCTTTAAGGTATATTCCATATTCAAGGATAAGACCATGTAAATAAGGGGGTAGAATTGATCATTTTGGTAAAATTAGAAAGTAGAAAGAAAGCCAAGTGAAAAAAAAGAGGGCTGATACTGCCATATCTTTCAGACCCCCAAATTTATCATACTTTAACAGATATCTGTTTTTCTTTGAGCTGCCTGTTCTATTTGGGGTGCGAATGAGTTAGAGAAGTTCTGAAACTTGAAGGCATTAATTTGGTGCCTGTTGCATGCCTTTTGAGTGGGAGAAAATCTATACTCTTGTGAGTTCCACTGAAAACTCCCACCACTTCCATCAGCTTTGTTTGATTTTTACGTTGTTCCACAGGAAACCAAACAAATAAGGTGTTTTTGACGCTTCGAGATGTGTGGTTTTGAGATTAAGGTTGTTAGCAGCAGTGAATTGTGACAGCAGAAGCAATATTTTAAAAACAAAGTTGCATTTTAGGTTCCTGAGTGGCCCTTATGAAAAAAAAAAGGAATTTAAACTCTTACATTTAGAGTCTTTAGGTCAAGAATGGCAGGTGTTTTTCTCTACCCCACTTGGTTTTTTAAACTCTAGAGATTCAAGATTCTGAGCTATATTTGGCCCTCCTTTCAAAGGAGGGTTAGACTGGATGATTTTTAAAGGTCCTTTCTGACTTCAACCATTCTGTGATTTTGTAGTAACGGAAGTTGGAGTTCTTCTGGCAATAAACATGGTGAGGGATATGAATCAACACATGAAGATTTTCAGGTCTGTCAGCAGTAGGAGGAACAGTTGTCCTGCTGCTGAATAGGACAGGGGACCTGAAGTAGGATGAGAAGGAGACTTTATAGAACTAAAGGTGGGTCCTCCTCATCTCAGTCCCTGGGCAAGTGATGTAGCAAATATTTCTGGAGGTCAAGGTAGGAAAAGACAGGTACATGCTTAAGAGTTGTTGGTATTGATCTGTGAAGGAGAAATTATAGCTGACTAGCCCAATAACCTTTTAAAGGAGATGAGGGGCTTGAAGATTAGGGGACAGTAGTGAATGTTATTTATCCTGAGTTCAGCAAGGCTTTCTGAACAGACTTCCATAACATTCTCAATGACAAACTGAAAAGATATGACAGAACTGCTGGGATCAAAGGACTGTGATCAGCAGAGTGAATTCCAGTGTCTGGCACAAGAGCCAGTCCCTAACGGTGCACTCCAGAAGTTGATGCAAGAGCCAGTATTATTCAACATCTTCATTAATAACGTGGATGATGGAACATGGATGATGGAAAAAGTTTGTCAAACAACTGAAATCCAAGAGTAGTGGATGATTGAGGAGGACCTTGACAGAGTGGAGAAATGGGTCAACAAGAATCTAATGTATTTTCACAAAGAGGAGAGCAGAGGTCCTGCCCCTGGGGAGGAATGACTTCATGTATCTGGATATACTGGGGGTTGACTGCTGGAATGCAGCTGTGGAGAAAACTACCTGATTGTCCTGGTGTTGAATGGGTCAGACACAATGTGACCTTGCACACAAAACCCAAACAGCATCCTGGGTTGCTGGAGGCAGTGCATTGCCATTAGATTGTGGGCGTTCTTTCCCCTCTACTCAGTGCAAATAAGATCACATCTGGAGGGCTGGATCCAGCTCCTCAGGAAAAGACCTACATGGACAGTCTGTTAACTGGTTAACATAGCTGTTAACTGATCTCTCAAAGGACCAGAAAGATGATGAAGAAATTGAGGTATCTGTTATACAAAGAGGAGCCAAGAGACCTGGACTTGTGTAGCCTTGAGTAGAGAAAGTGTGTCATGGGCAGGACAGTGGTGGTAGTATGAATGGTTATAAATACTTGAATTGGAGCATGCAATGAAGATGGAGTCAGACTCTTCTCATTGGTGCATCGTGACATGACAGAGGTCATGAACCAAAACTGAAATAGAGGAACTTCAATTTAAACATAAGAGAACAGCTTTGGGGGGTGATAAGATCTCTCACACAAGTTGCTCAGAGAGGTTGTGAAGTCTCCATCCTTGGAGACTCAAAACTGGACTGGATGCAGCACTGAGCAACCTGCTCTAGCTGACCCTGCTTGAGCAGGGTCTTGGAATAGATTACCTCTACATAGGTTCCTTCCCGCTTCAGCCATTCAATGGTTGGGTAATAGTAGCCTGTATCAGTCTTGGAGGCTGGTCATAGTATAGAAATATAAACTCAGTTACTAAAAACTAGAAGCCACTTAATTTCGTTTGGAATCAGTTAGTAAAGAATTGTTAGCAAATTAAAATAATAAAATTTGTGAATAAGTTTCACAATGTCAACAAATTCACAGCTTTCTCAGACACTGGCTTTCACTGATTATTAAATATGAAGAATTCTGATTTTGAAACCAGAATATCATTTGGGAGTAAGTGGTGGTTTATCATACTGTGTTTTGTAACAACCACTTAGTAACATCTGTTTTTAGAATCTATTTTCTATTTTATTTATTTATTTTTAAAACAGGACCTTATGTGTAAGTAGAAGATTGGAATGTAAAACTAAGGTAGCCAGACATTGGATATTTTTTTTCAATGCATTGTCCATTTCACAGTGCCCTTCCAGCAAGGAGCATGCAATCTTTATTCTGTTGTTTTCTTCTTTACAACCCTTCCCTTTTAGTTGGTTGACTCACTGTAAGGCCCAATCAGCATTCTGTAATGCATCCTGGGATAAAGTATAACCTTCCTTCACTCCCTTATGTAGTTTGTGGCTCCCACTGCAACCATTTAACTACTTATACCTTGTCATTCTTCCTGTGATTAACAGCTTTGTTCATACTGACTCATGTGTGTGAGGCCAAGCAAAGACAGAAAAGTGCTAATATGGCTAAAATAAGAGAGATTAGACTTGCTGTTGCAGAGTTTTCTAAATTTTTATTCTAAAGCCTCCCTGCAGTTTTGTTTCATTGACACATCTCTACAAATTAAACTTTTAGTTAAGCTTTTCTCAGTTTTTGTGAGCTATTGTTTCATTTGAAGGCATTGGGATATCCATCAACCGTATCCATTTTATGTTAAAAGTGGACAAAAGGTAATTTCTGTCTGGGTTGGGATTATTGTGTAAACTTACTTTGTTGGGACCAAGACTTTTATTCTCTTAGTGTGTGTGTACTTGTTTGGTTTCTTTTTTTTGCGTGTGTGATTTTTTTGTTGGGGATTTTTTTTTCTAAACGTAGGATGATTTGTCAGATACCAGAACTAGATTTATCTTGTGCCTAAACTAATCTTGGTTTCCTGCTGTTCTGCAGTAGACTGCTGGCAAGGGAAAAGTTTGTCATAAAGCAAATGCAACTGCATCTTTTTCTGGTATGAGGGAACGGTGAAAAAACAGTAGAACTTTAAGACAGCAATTGCTCCTTGACTAAAAGTGCTTTGCTCCACAGCTAATAATTCCACTTCTTCACAGAGCTTCTTGAACTAGGAAAAATTCCTTGAATTAGGGCCAGAGGCTAATGGGCTTGGCGCTTGGCTAGAACACAGGAAGCTTGTTGTTCTTACAGAATTGCTACAATCCCACTGTAAAAATTGGCGTACCTGACGTAGTTTGACCTGTGCTGGCTTATGAACCACTATTCTGTTGGTCTGGGCCAAACCTGGGCGTTGTGAGGGCTTTATAGCTCTCTTGCAGTGGATATTAGGGAGTGAGTTGTCCGTGAGCCAGCAGTGCCCTTGTGGCCAAAAAGACCAGTGGTGTCCAGGGATGCCTTAGGAAGACCATTTCCAGCAGGTCAAGGGAAGTGATCTACTCAACCCTGATGAGGTCAGTCTGGAGTGCTGTGTCCAGCTCTGGGATTGTCAGCACAAGAGAGACATGGAGGTCTTGGAGTGGATCCAGTGGAGGGCTATGAGGATGATTAAGGGACTGGAGTGTCTCTCTCTGAGATAAATATGACAGGCTGAGAGAGCTGGGCCTGCTCATCCTTGAGAAGCAACAACTGAGAGGTGACTGTATCAATGTCTGTTGGTATCAGAAGGGAGGGTGCCAAGAGAAAGAAGCCAGACTCTTCTCAGTGGTGCTGAGCAATAGGACAAGAGGAATCAGGCAGAAACTGATGCACAGAAGCTTCGACCTGAATCTGAGGAAGAACTTCTTCCTTGTATGGGTGACTATGCAAATCTGAGGAAGAACTTCTTCCTTGTATGGGTGACTATGCACTGGAACAGGTTGCCCAGAGGGGTTGTGGAGTCTCCCTCACTGGAGACATTGCAGAACTGTCTAGGTGCAGTCCTGTGCCATGTGCTCTGGGATGACACTGCTTGAACATGGAGGTTAGGTTGGATGACTGACTGCAGTCCCTTCCAAATTTCTTTAAATCATTCAACACCATTTAGTGTGTGAATGTTATATTATATGCCTTGGCACAGTTCTGTAGATTATAAAAATGTATCACCATTGCCATTCTTTGGTCTGATAAGGATATGGAGTGTGACTAAAGTTTATGTATCCTTGCAGAGAAAAATTGTACTCTGTTGCTTTCTTATTGCATGAATAGCAGTTTAAAATTAATTTCAGTGAGCTTAATTTTCTTCTCTGACATTCTTGATGAAAGATTTCCATTTTGTTAAACTGAATTCTTGCTCTTGGAACTTGTTAGCTTTTAAACTTGAAAAATATCACCAAGTTCTTTGAAACAAAGTTTTGTTAGTCAAAATCTGAAATTTCTGTAGGTTTTGGCAAATTAATTTGTAAATTTTTGTTTTGTTATTGGGACTAAGCTGATTAAGAAGGAGGTTTTGACTGTGTTTGTAATTGTGTTGGAGATGTTCTTGAGGTTGTTGGATAGAAGTGGAAATAGGATGGGGGTGGAGAGAGTTGTTAGGGTGTATGTGTGTTTGTTTAGCTGTAGTGGGTAGCAGGATTCTTAAAAAATGAACGGTCTTACAAGTGATTGGTAAATGTTTGAGCAGACCTCAAGAAGCAGGTTGCCTTTGAGAAGATTTGAATGTGTGCTGACTTTCAGTTACTGGCTATGGGGAAGCTTTTACACTTTTTATATTTGAGGTAGGTTACTCCTTCAGGGGAGCTGCCTCAGTACTCCTGAATTTGGGCGTCAACTTCAAGCTGGAAGTTATATTGCATATTTATACTATGCCTAGCAGTTCAATACTTTTCCCCTGTCTGTATCATGGGCTACTTTTGTATTTTTCTCTAACTAGGGCAAAATGAGAATTGCTATACTCAGCTGTTCATGTGTGCAGGTGGTCCAGTGTTAAAATAAATTTTCCATCCTTGTCAAGTATTTTAGTTCATGAATGCAATGTAAATGTGTCTCTTCTTTTCCCTTTACCCATTTGGTAGTGGATACCCTGTTTTCAAGAAAACTAAATGGAAAATACAGACTTGAACGCCTTGTTCCAACTGCAGTCTATCAACATATGAAGATGCACAAGCGAATTTTAGGACACTTATCTTCTGTATACTGTGTAACTTTTGATCGCACTGGCAGGCGAATATTTACTGTGAGTACAAAATCTTTATTTTTGTAGATTCTTTTCATTTTTAAGTACACATAATATGTCACCTAATTGTTTCCAAAACCTGAACATAGGATAGATACACTGATGACGAATGAAAAGCAGAATAAGTCCTTTACTACCGTTCCTCTCATTTGCTTTTAAATAGCCATGCCGGTTGACACCCTAAAATAGTTTTGGTATATGTATCTGAACACTAGAGATGTGATGGTGGTTGCTGATGTGTGTAGTTCATTGAGAAAATTGTTCATTTTCAGTGGAAAGGATTTACTCTGTATAGGTTCTTTCTTCTGGCTTTGTTTTCTCTAGCAAAAAACATAAGCAAAACAAGGAACTGCCACCACAGAATTAGATTAGGAAGTCAGAGAGAGAATAATCACATGGTGTGTTGTAACAAATGTTGGTGCACAACAAATTGTCTTTATGAAATCCTAGGAACTTTATTCAATACTAGTGTTTTTAGTAGTTTTAACTATTTGCCTTTTT
The DNA here is from genome assembly GCF_000277835.1 of Geospiza fortis. Lineage (NCBI taxonomy): Eukaryota > Metazoa > Chordata > Aves > Passeriformes > Thraupidae > Geospiza > Geospiza fortis. The sequence goes on along the minus strand of NW_005054328.1, from coordinate 2,964,324 downwards.
TTTTGTTGTTAAGTCATAAATTCTAGACAGATGTCTGAAATCAGTACTGAAATTGAAGGTTTCCAAGGGGATGGGATTTATAAAACCACATAGATGTCAGTGTAATATTTAGATTTCTTGGTAAGCAGTCAGTTTCAGTGGAGACAAAGATTTCATAAACACACTTCATGCCAGTCCAGGATGCTTTGGCTGCATTTATTGGATTCCTACAAACACTGGATGTAATTGATAGCTATGTGGATTCAGGAGCTTGATTGTGTCCTTTTAACCTCATGTCAGATAGCTTGAACAATGCTGATAGAAGTACAGTTCAGGTTTCCTATTTTGCCTTGCAGTCCTAACTTCTAAAATTCTTTCAAGGCAGTTGTAAATATGATTCTCCCTTTTGCCCACATATATCTTGCTTTGTCCCATGGGGAAATGTGTGGTTGAAGGAATGGGACACCTTGCAGTGTTCTGAACAGGCCTATTTATTTGTTCACTTGTTAATTCAGCCATAGAAGAGACTCATTTTCATATTTATTTTGTTTTTGTCACCAAGCTGAATCACAGGCATTAAAATCTTATGTCCTGTGGTTTATACATGATTTACTTGCCAGGAAATGGGCTCTGTGTTGTGGGTTTATTTTGTATATGACATGGCAGAATGCATGAAAGATTTTATGAGAGAATTCTCTGGATTGTAACAGGAGTTTTTTTCTAAGAGAGAAGTAGAACAACCTGAAATAAAATGGGAGATGGACAGGGGTGATATGTTTCTGCAACCCCAGAGTTTTGCTGGCATTCCTTTGCTGACTGGTCTAATTGCTTGAAAAAAGTTCCCGGTTTAGATCATGATTACTTCAGGTGTTAAATAAAGTGGCCATAGATATTAATTGTGGTTACTGAATTTTCATTTTGGAGGGCCTAGGACTGCACTTCTTATCTCTGCACTTTTAGGTAAATCCAGTGTTCTTCGCGTAGATGTTTAAGTGGTTGTTGGCAAATGGTTGTATTCCACATTTCATTAAAATCCAGGTTGCTCTAGCTGGCCTCATATAGTCAGTGGATAAACAGTCATGAACTGTTGTGTTGTAATTGCACCTGTATAATGGAATGGTGCCAGTTCTTTTCAATCTAGACCACTGCAACTACTAAAGTCTCTAGAGTGGTAGATTTGTGTGCATCAGTAGGGAATTGTTCTTGCCTTACATTTTCACTCTGCAACCTTCAGTGTGATGTTAGTTAGCTGAGTTGTTTTAGATTTGTAATTGGTTCTGCAAACTGTATAATAAGTGTTCCCTGTTCCACCTGACATCTGAACTATTGAAAGCCTTTAAATTTGAACCTTGTTCATGTTCTGTTCCAAATTAAAAGGAAAAGGTGTTCTCAGCACATTTTTGAGTCATCTGGGAGATATTGTTCTTGCTAGAAAGATGTTACTTCTATTTTGCTTAAAGACAGTGGAAATGGGACAGTATACATTTTTCCTTACCAGTTTAGTTGACCTTTGTTATGTTCACATAGCAAGGTTGTGGTGCTAGGGAGGCTTCTGTGAGAAGTTGCTGGAAGCTTCTTCCGTGTTTGGCAGAGCCAATGCCAGCTGGCTCCAAGAGAGACCCACTGCTGGTCAAGGCTCAGCACATCAGTGATGGTGGTAGTGCCACTGGGATAATGTATTTCAGAAGGAGGAGAAAAATCCCAGGGCAGCTGCAGTTAGGAGAGAGGAGTGAAATGCATGAGAGAAACAGCACTGCAGGACCTTATCATGAGTGAAAGAAGGACGAGGAGGAGGTGTTTCAGGTGCTGGGATTTTCCTGTCTCTGCTGAGATTGTTCTTTCTAGGGAATCATAAACAGCATTGTGTAATAGTCTGTGTAAGATTTCCAACCCAAGATTAATTTGTGTGTTGCTTGGCAGTTTCACTTCATCCCACAAGTGTGTATAATGGTAGGAAAATGAACCAATTTTACTCCATACCTTGGTAATGCAGTCATCAGTTCTCTCTTGGTGCTGAAGTTGTTTTAGGATTCACTTTTGACAGATGCTTTTTAATAGGTATATAATTTGTAACAGTTGTGGATATAATGTTGGAAACATGAGCTGTGGTGTAAGCCAAATACCCTTGCTCGTAGAATTACAACAGTATTTTAAGAGTTGTGGATTGTCCCATTCAGATCAGACAGTAACACATGAATTTGTCTGATTTTAATATTGATGTCTTGCCAAGGTGCTACAGAATTTACAATTTTACCTTAGGTTTTTTTCTCTTTTGTTTTCCTTTCCTCCTGCCTTATTTTCCCCTCATTTTCATTGTTGAGACTTGGCTGACAGTATTTTTTCTCTGCAGTGGAGATGTACAACTTGTGCTTCTATAGTGACACTATAGCCAGCTGGCAGGGAGCAGGCCTGTTTTATGCTGATCTTCTTGCCTTGGTTTGCTGCTACTAAAAAGACCTCTGGGGACCCTCCAGGTGCTATTAGGTGCCACAACGATTTTTTTTTCCTTGCTGACCATTTTACACCTTTATCTGTAACTGATTTCTACCTTTCCTAGTGTTGGTAGTGTTGGGTCTGCCATTCCCTCCCCCTACTTTCAGGTCTCTCTTGAGCGTTGAGGCTCTTATTTGCAGTTTTACACACCAGCAAGCGCACATACCCTTCTGTCTCAGCTTCTTGGGTTTTTTGATGGTGACTGCATTTTGAGAAGAATATGCAAGCTTCTTCATACTCCAGTCTCATATCATGGTAACAGAACCGCATGAGCTGATACTATCTTTCAGATAGTTGTAACATCCTTACCTACAAACTGATGATGTACAGGTTAGATGTGTGGACTGTGAGACTGTCAGATTAGGGCATTTTCAGGTTTGAAGGGCTGTGATTAGCAACACAAGGTCCAGCTGGAGGCCAGTCTCTAGTGGTGTACCACAGGGTTTGGTACTACTGTGACTGGTACTCTCTCATTCTTCATTTAAGGACCTGGGTGACAGAACAAGTGGGTACCTTCAGTAGATGCCCAGAAGATGACAAAACCTGAGTGGTGGATACAGCATCATGTTCTAGCTAACCCTATTTGAGCAGGGAGTTTGGGCTAGACCAAAGTATCTTCTCACCTCAACAATTCTATGATTCTGTCCTCTCCTCATTGCTGTAACTCAGACTCTGGTTGTGTTCCCTGGTCTGGCACTATGGCAGTCTAGCAGTTAAAAGAGGCAAATGTGTTCCACAGAATCTCAGCATGGAAGTTTTATGCATAGGTGGAAATAATATAGGCTATATCATTGCTCTTCTCACCCAAGAGGCAAAAAATATAATTATGAACAAGCTTCTGTAACTATTTCCTTTGCCTAGGAGACCTGGTTCTATTTTATAAAAGGTAGATGATAGTATTGCTGTGCCTTCTGCTGTCTTTAAAGTGCAAGTGCTAGATTACAGAGGCAGATGTGCAGAGGCACTGTAAGTAGATGGAATAGGAAAAACTGGTGAAATTTTATAAGGCTGATGTCACATTGTAACTTGTAGCACCTGTGTGTGTCCAGTAGCAGATCAGTGTTCTGGATATTAAAACCCAACTTTGCATTGCTTCTAAACCTAAGTAATTGAATTAAATTTTTACAATAAACCTTTTCTGTCAGTGTGTGTGCAGTGTTCAAATGTCATGGTATTGAGCCATGGTGCAGTGCAGATGCTCAGACTTTCAGGAAGGCGCAGAAATGCAATAAAAAATGAAGGAATGAGTTCTGAATTTTTTGTTAGGGCTGGGAATTTGTTGTATACAGGCCAGTAGCTGTTAGAATTGTGTAGGAAGACCAGCAAAGCTTTAGTTAAGTATGAATATGTAGATGAAACCTCTTGAGTTTCTTGAGAAAGAATGATCATTTTGATGTTTATGTGAATGTGAATATTTAAGCAGGCTTGTAGTAGTTTGACCTAATAATGGAATAGCTGTTCATAAATGCTCTTTACCTGACTTGTTGTGGTAAGTATGATGATGATGAAACTAGGAAGATAAGGAACATATGTGGGTATAAATGATAGAATATACCAGTTTATAATTAACTTTCACTTTTAATGTAAATCTTTATTTTAATGTCTTGCAACAGCTTCTTCAGTTTGTGCTGGATTTTTGGAAAAAATGTCTTACTGAAGCATAAACCAACGTGCTGTAGGATTTGTGATCTGTATTGTAAATGCATCATGATTTGTATATACTGTTGAGAATCAACGTAAACTTGTGTTTTGAATGCAGTGTGGAAAACTGTTAAAAGCATGGGTGGGAGAATCTGCATGTCACTAGTTCTGTTTTTCACTGTGCTAATTCTAGCATCAAAACAGCCAATGATGTGGTTGAAATTATTTCTGCCTTACTTCTAGGGGTCAGATGATTGCCTTGTAAAAATCTGGGCAACCGATGACGGAAGGTTGTTGGCTACCCTGAGAGGGCATGCAGCTGAAATATCTGATATGGCAGTAAACTATGAAAACACCATGATAGCTGCTGGAAGCTGTGATAAAATGATCAGAGTTTGGTGCCTTCGAACTTGCGCACCCTTAGCAGTCCTGCAGGGCCACAGTGCATCTATAACATCATTGCAGGTAGGTTTTTACTTCGCCAAAATCAGTCATGAGAATGTTAAGTGTAATAGAAATGCACGCCTGGCAAGTAAGCTTGAAGTGAGAAGGAATTTTCATGGTATGCGTTGTGAAAAAACACGTTTATTGTCAAAATGCCTGACCTTTGAAGAATCCCATGACACGTGGGCAGTTCTGTTTTGAAGTACCATTTCTTTGAAGGCTGTGATTCTGAGCACAAGTGCATTGAGTAAAAACTGCAGTCGCTGGGAGTACTGTGGTTTTGTTTGCATGAGGTACATGCTATTGTGCAACTTGGTTTGTGGAGAGGGAGAAGGTACCTGGAGGGCTTTGGCAAGTAACTCAGAAGGTTGTTCTGGAGGGAGTGACAGAGCAACATTTTGTTACTTTGGTGTTCATTCCAATCAGTTTCCCTTAAGTATGGTTTGATGCTTGACTTTTTTTTTTTCCTGTTGAGATGAATTGGGGAATTCCTTTGCACATCTGGAACAGATTAACAGGAAAACTTTTCTTTTTTCTTCCTCCTTTTCCCAGTTCTCTCCACTATGCAGTGGCTCAAAGAGATACTTATCTTCAACCGGGGCAGATGGAACTATATGCTTTTGGCTGTGGGATGCTGGCACCCTTAAAATAAAGTTAGTTGCTATTTTATTTATTGCTACTTCTGTTCATGTGATTAAGAATGATGTACAAATCTAGAGAAAAATGTGACTAAACCAAGCTTGTCATTTTGTCATTGACTACTTCAGTATATGATTGTTGGGTGTGATCTATTTCTGATGTAGCTATAGCTTGCTTGCTTATCTCTTAAAACTAATTTGCTAATACAACATTTTGTGGAGTGATAATGTATATCTGTTAATTTAGAAAATGAGTCCACTGTTGGGGTTTTTTGTTTAATATAATGTCAAAATTGGCACTCCATTATTCTGATGTCATCACAATTTCAAATGAAATTAAAATTATGTTGATAAAATTATTGCGATATATATTGCAAAATCCACTTTTAAAGGAGACAGTAATGTCATAGTATAAATCAGGATAGAATATTTTTAATGTTTGTTGTTTCCTTACCCGTGTTACCTTTTCATAGTTGCTCTTGACTGTAGCATGGCAGAAGGCAGAATTCTTGGACAGCCATTATTGATGGCTGAAGTTGTGCCTGAAGTTTCTGCCTTCAAAGTTACTAAAGATGTTGTCAGGACTTTCATATATAGTTTTTTTAAATCAACTTGCTCAGCAGCTTTCAAATGTTCTTTGCTCTTTATTTTCCTTTATCACTAAAACCTATAGCTTAAAATTGGAAATAGTTGTTTTAGTAGTCATCTGTGATTTAGCTCTGATGATGGGATGTGTTCTTATGGATATATGCTCCTCGCAGGTAAGTTCAATTTCCTTGTAGTTTTGGTAATTGCTGCTAGAATCTTTTTCTTCCAGTGTGCTGAGGTTATGCAGAGCATGCAGGCACAGTTGCATAGGTACTTTTCTAGTTGTTTGGGCCTTAACTATTTTGATGTTCGCTGGATGTTTTGTCTCTCTTTTGGTACTGTAGATGAAGCTGTGTCTCATGTTCTTACTCCTCTGTTGCCTAGTGCATGCTGTAATCAAATTAAGACTCCCCTTTTTACTGAGGACAGGAGGAGATAGCTTACATGTTTATTTTTGTGTGAAGGAAAGGAGTTGCCACCACATTATTTTTCTTAAGGCTTCCTAAGTCTGAGCTCTTGTTGACAAGATGAAATTTTAGTCTCTCTGACTGGTAAACCTTTGGGCCCACATGTTTTTTTCTTTTATTTTTCTCTTTTCTTTCTTTTCTTCTCCTTTTCCTAAGTAAAGGTTTAGTCTATGGAATTGATTTTTGAAACTAATTCTGTCCTTAGAAAATAGTGAATCCTTGAAAGTTAGGTAGATTATAATATATAAGCTGGGAGATGATTATTTAGAAATCATGAAAGTTTGAATGAATCATGGAGTTGGATGAGATTTGCCTTGAGATAAAATTTAGAGAGGGAGAAAATTGGTACCGATTATGGTAGGGGATTCTCCCATGGTGATGTATAATTGTAGAATAAAAATTGTTAGTGATGTGCTCAGCAAATACTAAAAGAAGAGAAGATATTTGAGGAATGCTTTCATGTAAAAGTAATTTCAACAGATGTGATTAGACAGGGGCATAGAGAAAACAGATCAGTTGAGATGTCTTGTGCAGCACAGCAAGGAAGTGGTTTGGTAACCTAAGTCATGCCAGTGACTCATGTTGCTTAACAACAGAGTGCAGATTAAATTTTGAGACTGGAATTTTTCTACTGCTCTTACCTTCTTTTTTGGAAATACTTTTTATGCTGGGTTTGAGAAGAGAGAGGAAGTCATTAAGCTGTATTTCTTCAGTCTGGAAAAGAAGGAATACATGAAGATGAGTAATGTACAGTTGTGAGTGTGTTGAAGAGGGAATATAATGAGGAATTGCTTGTGGGCCCTTATGGTTCTAGAAGGTATCGAATGAAAGTATCAATTTTCAAAGTGGAAGGAGATGGTTCTTTACAAAACATGCAACTGAGTTACAAAACTCCTCATCACAGGGTATTATGCATTATATGAAGATGTTAAAAGGCATCACTGTGTGCTTTTTCTTCTTTTAGGTCTTTGTTTAAGAGAGCTGCAATGTATTTGAAGTAATTGATGCTTTTTAATCCAAACTAAAACTTGATAAAAATGTCTAAATAAGAAACAAGTATGTCTTTTAGGCCTGGAGTATAATTGTGTGCCATTTGTGATGTCAAAAACAGTTGGACACACAGATGAGTCTTAATTTCCTGAATTGAACAGTGTACTAGTTTAGGGAAATTGCTAGTTAGGGGAAGTTTTACTTAATGTGCTAAGCTGTAAACCTTCCTAACTGTGCTTATCATGATTATTCCAGTAAACCAAAATAAATTTTGCTGGGAAACTTGCAATCCAGTGTAATTTTGCACAAGAAGGCTGCATTGCATAGCCAGTGCAGCTCAGCAATGGGTGTATATTGTCAGAGCAGTTTCCAATGAGGTGATTGCACTTCTTACACGCTTGGATGTGGCTCTCCTTCCAGAGCTGCAGAAGCGTGGCAGGTTCCCTCTACATCCATTCAGTTATGTGCTGGGGGAAAACAAGTACCAGCAATATAAGAGCATCAAGAGTAAGAAAGATGCCTGTTAATTTTTGTCATAAGGCATTTTTGCCATAATGTCATTTTTGAAGTTACATTAAAAAAATATGATGTGTAGGCCATCTGGAAGAGAGTATCACTGGTAAGATGGGAGGTTTATCCTTCCATTTATCTATGTAGTAAAAAATACAGGCTTGCTTCTGTTCAGTATTTCTGAAGAGAAGGAAAGCTGGCAGGGACAATAAGATCTTACCATGGTTGCTCAGCCTCTGAGCTTGCTGCCCTGTGTCTTGGTTCTACTACAACTCCCACCCCAGGAAGCAGAAGCTGGAGCTTTCAAGCAAGACTTAGAGTTCGGAGTAGTTCAGGTGAAAGATGCTGTAACATGCTTAAGTCAGAACTTGAATTCATGTTCCTCCTGAGCTTGACTGCAGCCTGCTCTACAAGGGTGCAATTGCTATCAGTGATGAAAGTTTGTTACTAAATTATCCAATGCTTCAAATGGGGATGGGTGGTAAACTCTTGAAATTTAAGAAAAGAAAGAAAAAAAAATCAATATATCCCACACCTGCTTTTTGTACTCAACACTACTCGAATCACCTGGTGCCCCTGGTGAGGGGCAGCCTCATGATGATCATGTAGTTGATTGATTGTCATTTCAAGATGATTGGCAGTGCCATTAATACTTTGCTGAACTTTTTCATGGAATACAGGAAAGGCAGAGTTGGTATTGTGTTCAGTGTGCTCTCAAATTAAAAATAATCAGTTTTGTTCTTAACTACACTGAGGTGTACTTTCTGTGTTTTTGTCCTTATCTTTGCAAATGTTTATTTTTTTTCATTCTCAGATTGCAAAAATCTTGTAACTCAGCTTTGCCAACAATGCTACTGCAGTTAATATTATTTAATTAATAGTATGTCTGAAATTAGGGGCTTCCCATGTTGGTCTCCTCTTTTTTGATAGCCTTGTTAATTGAGGCATGTTCTGTGTTTGGGTCAGATGTATGGCCCAGTCTGGAGATGTTAGTGACAGCTTTGTTTTGATGAACTGCAAAAGGACACATTACAATAGATTTAGTGTCACAGGATGAAAGAGACATTGGAAAGAGCTGACCACAAAATTCTCAGGTTGTTCAAAGGAAAGTGAGCAACCTTGTTCACATGATTCTGTGACTAGTGTGGATGCATGTTCTTTAGTGTTACAGGGGTGCCTGTGTGCTCCTCTTCTTTCCTTGAAGAGATTTATGACCAGGAAGGTATCGTGTATGCCTAAAAACAGTAACATTCCAGGTAGATTAATTTAGTTTCCAAACAGAGGAAGACTGGTTGTTGCTGCAGGCAAGGAATTCACATAAAGTAGCCCAAACAAGATCAGAAAACAATTGAAAATTTAGGCAATCAAGTCTTACCCTGTGTTTAGTCTTCTTTTACTATTCTGGGTGGTGATAGTAAACACAGGAGTTGATTCCTGCATCAGTTTGCAGTAGGGAGGAGTAAGAAAGTCTGCCTCATCAGAAACTGAATAATCATGTGCTTCGTTCAAATTTAAGGGAGAATTATTATAACTGGTCAGTGCATCACGGTTAAATTAGTTGCGCTGTGAAATATTTGCCTATATATCCTTTCAGAGGAAGACACTGAGTTTCATTTTTCTTCTGCCACCTGTTTGCATCACAAGTTTCAGTGTTAGCCTGTTACTGACAGACCATATGAGCAAGGCAGCAGAACTGTCTCACAGATTTGAATAGAGGAGCTTGGTGTACTGCTTTTCTTCTTATCTATTTATTCTCCCATAATTTTAAAAGGAGGGAAAAAAACTCAGGAAAAACACATGCTGATTTTGACATTCCTGTTTTGGACAGTACATTGATTTCTCAATTGTCATCAGTGTGATGTGATATTTCCTATTTGCTTTCTTATGTAGAAGGCACTTGATGTTAAAGGGGCTGGTAATATATAAGAACTCAGATATGCTGAACCTTTTTCATTAACTTGGGAATGAAGACTTAAGTTAGAGAGGTTATATCACACATCTTCACATCTGTGAAGAAGTCTTGCTTTAACTACTACATGACCAGAGTTAGGCTAGTCTGCAAGTTAGATTAATAAACTAATAAAACACTTAATAAACACATTGAAAATAGATTTAAAGTGAAACACTGTCCTGGAGAGAACCAGCTTTTGTCCCCTTTCCACACTTCACAAAAATACTGATTGCCCAACTCATTTTGCAATCTGCTGTATTATAGAAGAGTGCTGTAATCTCTTGTCTCCTAATGCCTAAAATAGCACACATTGCAGAGACGCAAGTTTGGGAATTTAAATTGGTTATCTGAACTAGAATGTAAGCGCATACTTTCTCTATTCTGTAGCTGTCCTAATGCCAAAGGCAGAGTTCACAAACAACAGTGGAAGAAGATAACAGCCTATTTATCTATTTACATTTGTTCCAAATTATGTAAACTTCATATTGAATTGTTTGACAGTTCTTGTTAGTATATCAGTTAGGGAGCATTTCAACTGTTTTGTAGGAAAGATCTTTGTCTTGTTTAGTGTATCTTGTGAAGTTTTCTTGTGACAAATCTGCATGGAGTTACCTTAAAACTCCTGCAGGAAAGGTCACAGAAACAGCCTATAGTGAATGCATAGTTTGGAGAAAGGGTTCTTAACTGGTACTGCTGATGTTTATTACTTTGTTTTATGCATAAACATCACCAAGGTTTAATGCTTATTACTTTTTTTGAGATAACAATAACTGATTAGTGGAAAAAGATCTTTTATGCATTGCCTTCAGGTGAAATGAATTATACAGGCCATTTTGCTTTTAAAAGAGAACATTTTGGATAAGTTCTGAATATGCATTCTTTTATGTTAGAGCAAATCTTTAGTGATGACACTCGTGGGTGTAGTGCTGCTGTTCTCTCGTAAGTTAATTCTTTGAGGGAAGATTGCAGATGGCATACTGTGCAAGACCACCTACTGGTTTGAGGTTGCTGTAATGCATGAACAGAATTGAAATAATGATTGAAGAACTTGATCTGATTTGTTTTGGTTTTACACATCCTTAAAGTGCCAGGTTCACTGAAGCTTTAGTTTTGCTTGCACATCAGATTCTGAAATGCCTAGAGAAAAGTGAGGGCCATAAAATAAAATCTCTTACGAACTTCAATCTTTGTCCTGACATTTTGGGTACTGTTTGAAACTAACCTACAAGGATATACGTCATTTGAATAAACTCTTATATTCTAATACTGTGAGAAACTCCAAATTTATTTAAATTTCTTTGATATCCTTGTCTGTATAGAGCATCCAGCTCTGTTTCTCTCTTGTAAAAGCAAGCAGATGCCACAGGAGAAGTCCAGTACACCCAGGAGTTTAAAACGGAACATCATGGGAAACTGGCTCTGTTCTGCCTTGCTGATAACTTCAGGAGAGTGTTTTGTATAGCAATATCAGAAGGGAATGGGATTTAAGTTATGTTACAACTCTTGTTGATGCATGGATTACTTAGTCCATCTGGATGTCTTAGTTTCCTAAAGATCACATCATGAAGCATAGTCACACAAAATTGTTTATAAATGGGCAGCCATCTGTTCCTTCATATTTAATTTTATCCTTCTGTCCTTTATTTCTAAGATACTGACTTGTTTCTTGAAATTCTATTAGGAAATTATTTAACTGGGTTTGGTTTTTTTTTTTTTTTATTTGTAGTCCAAGGCCAACGAAGTTTACAGAACGTCCTCGGCCTGGAGTCCAAATGATCTGTTCTTCTTTTAGTGCTGGTAAACAACTTCTTTTTTCCTCCTCTCCTTATATCTGTGCAGGAAGTCATTTGAAGTGTAAAATAAAGTACAGTACAGTTACTGTAGCATATTTCATTTTAATGAGATGGATTTGAGTTTAAGTGGCTGTTGAAAGACCCCAAATATTTAAAATAGAAATTCAGAATTTATGCATTAATACTTGCTGCTACAGAAGTTCCTAGAAACAGTTAAACATGAAATGTTGTAAGTAAGTCTCTTGTGACTGCAAGTCTTTTCAGAACAGGATAGATATATAGCTTTTTTGCAGAATAATTAGGAGAGTCAGCTTTATCTGAGGTGTAATATGTGGGGATTTGTACAAGAAGGGGCTGATTACCGAGTTCTCATGGTCAGGGTTTCATTGATTCTAGAGGTGGTAACTGAAGAATGCTACATAAATAATTGGATAAAATATCAAAATGTACTGGAGCTCTAGTTCCATTTGATTTTTTTAAGAGGGAGGCTTCTAAGGGCTTAGCTGCAAGCAAATTAGTCTGGTTAGCTAATCTTTTGGATACATCTGCTGATGCATATTTACTGACAGCAAATGTGAGGTAATTCAGCTCCAGTTAAACTCTGGAGTTTCTAAATCTTGTTTTGACTTAAAGGTCAGTTACAGATGTAGTTGAAATGAGATACAGCCATAAATTTTAGAAAATAAATTGAAATATTTGATTCTTTTTAAGACTTATCTGTTTGTTTTTCTCAGGTGGAATGTTTTTGGCCACGGGGAGTACAGATCACATCATTAGGGTTTATTTCTTTGGATCAGGTCAGCCAGAGAAGATATCAGAATTGGAGTTTCATACTGTAAATACATTTTTTAAAATTACATATGTACTTGATTAAAGTAATAATTTGGATAAAAGGGGATAATTTGGAGAAATTTGATTTCTTTTTTCTTTTTCTGCTCTTTTTTTATATAGGACAAAGTTGACAGCATTCAGTTTTCTAATAGTAGTAGCAGGTAAGCACACTATTCAGAGCTAGCTTTTTGACCTTGTAGACATTTTTAAATACCAGTTTCCAGAGAGAGTTATTAAAAAAAGAGCTTTATTTTGAGTTTCATCCAGTAAAATTGTCTGTAAGTATTCGAGTCTCACTGTTTTTTTTAATGGTACTCCTTAGTTTCACAGTTGTTTTCATTGTAATGATTGAAGTATATCGAATTTGCTAAAATTATGGGTATAAAAATACTTGAAACTTCTTCCTGAGAAATATGTGTGTGTGTATATATATTCATGTACCAAATACATGTACTTTTAGATATATTTTAATGTGTAAACCTTTTTTCAGTCAAGTGACTGCTGCATACAGAGAAATTATCAAACTAGATCTAACAATGTGTTGTTTAGCTAGCCTAATGCTTTTTTTTGTAATGTTTCACTTTAAGTTCTGGATGTGGGATATGAAGGATGCTCAAGAAAATAGTTTGGTTTATTATGAAGCATCTGACACTTTACTTATTTGATGTTCTAATGTGCACTTTAATCATGACACAAATAGTTGTAAACCAAGCTTCACCCACCTCTTTCTCCTCCTCCTACTCCTGAACCTCTGAAAGGGGGATGAAAAGGATGGGAGAGAAACTCAGGCTGGGAAACACTTCTTCGTATAAATATCATAATACTTACTCTGTATACAATGCTAACTTATTGGGAATAGGTTTTGTTTTAAATCACGTCTGGCAGGGTTCTCCTCTTGACCTGGTGTTACAGGGTCTGTCCCTTGGAAAGTTCATTGGGTTGTGGTGTCCCTCTGCCGGTGCAGGGTCATAACTCAGCAAGCTGCACCAAAGGTCATAGAACAGTTAGTTTGGAAAGGGCTCAGGGTAGGGAAACAGATTTGACTTTTTAGAGGCCTTCAATTTTTTTGCTGGTATGGAAAGTTTTTTTAACCTCAAACCATTTGTACAGCATTCTGACACTGTTTGGACTTCTTAACCATACCTTCTGGTTTTGAATTCTAATGTCTGGGACTTCAGTTTTCAGGTGTCTTTTCTGTACAGATCTGCCTTTGATCTCTGAGTAACTTTTTCCCCCTTTTGTTAGATTTGTGAGTGGAAGCCGTGATGGAACAGCACGAATCTGGCAATTTAAGCGAAGGGAATGGAAAAGCATTTTGTTAGATATGGCTACTCGCCCAGCAGGGTAAGTGATGTAAAATGTTCTGCTATCACATAGATTCTTGAGGGCCTTTGATATAATTTGCTGACTTACTAAAAAAAATTTTGAGAAGACAGTGAGGGAAAATAAAAAGAGAAGGCTTAAATTATTATTACTTAAATGCACAGTATGCTTATCTAGCTCTTGAAATCCAGCTAAAATAAATATTTGACTACATATTCAGCTGTGGAAATTAGCTTGTCTGATAATAGTGCCACTAGTATTTTGATTAGATTAAAACAATAAAAGATAATCAAAACCCATTGAAGGTCAAATTTATATGTTTTTTCACATATACATTTATTTCTGGAGCAAGAAAACCAGGGCAGGTTTCTTCTTGACTGCTTGCATTTTAGTAATATTTACAGATATTGTGGAACATGCATGCCCAGAAAAGCAGTAATGGGTCGTTTTCATACAACATGCCAGAGCAAAGAAATTGCTGGCTCAGTAAAGGTTTTGTGTTTGTTAAAACAATCTGAGTGTTTACAAGAGTTTGTAGGTATGGGAAACTTCTGTGCACTTGAACTAGCAACAAAAGATGCTTGAAGATGGATAATGACTTCCTAGGAACAGTGGCTTGCACCTTTTTATTTTGGCATGAAGATATTTTCCAGTTGGCATAAATTAAAAAGATTTATAACAGGTTTAAGGAATAAACCTTTTTCCCCTTACTGAGTGCTTTGAAGGATATTTAGTAGAAAAAAAATTATAATGGTTTCAGGAGTACTCTGTGGTAAAATACCTGAAAGACCAAGAGAGGGATGGAAGAGAAGGCTAAATAAGCTGTAATTTAGTTAGATATTTAGATCAGATATTATCTTTTCAGTTATGGACAGATGCAACAAACCATAGGTTATCAAACTGTTGGACAGGAGTGTATTAAATGCTGCTACTTTGATAACAGACTGAGTTACTGTCAGTAAAAATTCTCAATTTTAACTGATACTCGGCAAAAGAGGGATGGATTCTTCTTCATTGTCGTCATAAATGCTGAATTTATCTGAGAAACTGAAATGCTCTTTTTGTAAAACACTGTAGCAGAATTCTGTTCTATCCTTTTGATGAGAGGAATAAGTGCAGTTCCAAATTTGATCTTTTCTGCACAAGAACAGTTTTATCAAAAAAATGAAATCAGTGCACTGAAAGGAAAGAGTGAATTCAGCTTACAAAGCCTGCTGAGTTTTGCATTAAATCTAGAAGGGGATTTGGTGATAACTACATTTTCTATTATTGAGTTTTACAATACATACTATTGTGCAATGTGTTGTTGTGCTTACCATATGGAAGATTCTGTATTTTGTCTGCCTACTTAGTGGTCACATGCTATTGTTGCATTTGGTTGATGTTTTCATAGAAGTAAATATGCTAGAGAATTCAAGGGTGATTAGTCTTTAAATCACACTGCCAAAAATGTAATTTTTGAGTATTCTGGTATATTATATTATAGATTACTGTTGTTTGGGTTTCATGCAAGATTAAGTGCCGTTATTACCAGTAGTAAAGTGATGCCAGGGTAATGGTGTAGTTCTAAATATTGCCTGAGAATTTAGATAATTTAAAGGTATAGAATACTTCTCTCCATATTAAGAACTACTTATTACAAATATTCTTTAGGACAATTTGTTGTTACATGGTTGATTAATTTGGATTTTTGTTCTTTAGATGTCACAAGAAATACTGTAGCTATCAATTTAAGTAAATTAGGTCATGTATCAGAGAGCATTTTCTGGAAGAGCCTTTAGTCATTGTTTAAGTATCTACAATTCTTGGTGATTGTATATGCTGCATTATTGAAAACATCTTTAATTTCTCTGGTTTCGGAGAAATTTTAAGAATATTTCTCAGGAAGTATTCTTAAAAATATGGCAAAATACAGAAGCATTTTCACTTGTTAGTAGTGTTAAACTATTTTGCCAAAGTAGGATTACACTGAAATTTTTTACTTTTTTGTTTTAGACAAAGTTTTCAAGGAGTTGAAGATAAAATCACAAAGCTGAAAGTGACCATGGTGGCATGGGACCGCCATGACAACTCTGTTATAACTGCAGTCAACAATATGACACTGAAAGTCTGGAATTCTTTCACTGGCCAGCTCATTCACATTCTCATGGTAAGGTGTACTATCTTGATTTATCAATCTTGAATGTAAAATTTATTTATACATTATCAACATTCCTCCTTATGGTTTTTCCTGTCTGAAAACTGCTGTGACAAATGTTTCCAGATAACTGAAGTGTAGTAGAGATGTCTATCAGCTGCTTATTAGAAAATAAAAGCTTGAAGTTGCGAGTAATCACTGCTGTTCAAGATGTCTGAAACTAATTTTGGACATTTTGTTTGTTTTGTTTTGTTTTTAATGGAGTTCTATCTTGAAGGAGAGAAGGAAATGGTTGGCTTTTTAATCTTTATTTAATGTGATGTTTTAAAATACTGTTAATGGGTAAATTTGCCCTCTTTAACCAGTGACACTTTTGCAATCTAATCATTCCATGAGTACAAAAATTTGTCTTCTAACTAAAAGAAATCAACAGTTTTACTAATGTCTGACTCTTGTTTTGTAATTGAGAAAATGGTTAACTCTAGGTAACTTGATACTCTGCTTGGACATGGAAATACTTAATGCAAATCTCTGAAATATAGCAAGATGAAAGATGTTGTTCTCTACCTTTAAGTTATATATTTCATCCTTTATGAGTTTAAATTAAATTTCTAACTGATACTCTGCTAAAAAAAAATGAAAATCTGTGGAATATTAAGACCCCAAGACACCAAGTATTGTGGACACTAATCTTTTTAAAATCCTGGTGAAAGTATTGGGATGTACTTGTGAAGGTGACATACAAAATAAAGTGTGGTTAAAGTAGTTTTTTGCTGGGTATTTTCATAGATTAATATGGCAGCTGCTAGTGTTACCATGTTGAGTCCTTGGGTAATATTTGAGACAATACTCTTTTTCATTCTGCTGTGTCTTTGTTTTCAGGGACATGAAGATGAAGTGTTTGTGCTTGAACCTCACCCGTTTGATCCAAGAGTTCTCTTCTCTGCTGGACATGATGGAAATGTCATAGTTTGGGATTTGGCAAGAGGGATCAAAATCCGGTCTTACTTCAACATGGTAATTATTGTGCTTTATACAGATATGCCAAAGCAATCATTCTAAACCTTCTGCTTTTAGTACATTTTTATGTAGGCCATCTTGAAGTATGATTTATGTATAGAACAAGATCCTGCATCTGGTGAAGTCACGAGAAATTCCTTTTCAGTTCAGTGGGGCAAAGAGTAAATCTGTAAATGTTAAAAGTTGTTTCTTTGGCTTTATTTCATAGTGTTTTATTTTTATATGCTTGATCCACACAAAATTGGAATGTTAGTTACATTGTCAGAGATCATGTGTAAGAGACAGGGTGACAAGGACCCTCCTTTTGTGCTTTTTTCCTGCCTGGGGAGCCAAGGTGGAACTTGGTTTATTTTTGCCTTACTAATTCTTAATCTGGCTAAAGCTCTTCAGGAGTCTCCTGGTCTCATGCAAGGTTGTTGTGTGTTGCCTTGGCCATTGGATGGAATACTGTGAGTCTTTCTGTGTAGAGCTCCCTCACAGGCAGGTTTCAAATTTGGTCTGTTCTACACTATACTAATTCTCCTGCAAGATGAATGCAATAGGTGTTCATCTGTTTCTTGATATTAAGTGGGTCTTTGTATGTACCTTTTTCCTCAAAAAGGTAATGATGTATTGTGCAATTCCGACTTTGTCTCATGGACAAAATTACAAAAGCCTTTGTACAATATCCACAATAATTTAGAATGCTTGAGAGTAGGCAAATGGGCTTCAGCTGTAGTGGAATGGCAGTTGCAGAGAACAGCATAAAGAAAATCATCTGAAGAAGAGCCCTATGATAGATACCTTCACAAAAAGATAAGGGACATTTAGAAGTGAACTCAGGCCAGGAAGGTCACTGAACCTAAAGAAAGGTTTTGAGACGTGCATTACAGTAGAGTTCATAAGGTCTTAGAGAAAATTCAGCCAGTCTTAATCAGAGAGTGCAACCTAGATTCCTTCAGCAATGGCCTGGGTTGAGCAGTGTTCTCTCTGCAGTGATTTCTGAGCTTATGAAGGATCCAAGACAGTCATATTGGAGCTATGAGCATGCATCTTCATTACTTGGTGCTATTCACTGTTGCCAGTTGAGGTGTATGTTGTCATTTCATGGTTAGCTTGCATTTCCAATTCTACTTACAATGGATGTATGATGGTTTTCATGGAGTTTAGGTCAGAAGAGTCTAAGAGCTAAAGAGCTCTTAGTCAAAGAGCTAATCTGCTCTTTTTAAACCAAGTCCATTTAAGAGCTATCAGAATCTAAACTACTGGTGCCTGTGATATTAAGCAGCTCCCAAAACACTGAAATATTTGTGTCGAGAGTGCCATGCAACATAAGCACCTAAAAAGGTAGTAGTCACATACATTTTAATATCTTTGGAGTCAGAGAAATTTGTAGACAATCAGAAGATCTCAGCAGCTAGTAATCTGTGCTTTATGCTAGAAACTAATATGAGAAAGTCTGCCTGTGTGAGGGGAGGGGAATTGTAAATCTGACAATCAGTTCATCTCAAACCAAGGAATTAGACTGTATGAGCCAGGTATGCAAGAGAGGCATCTCTCTATGTTCTGAATATTTCACCACTGTGTTCGATGCTTTAAAAGACATGGGCGGAAATTACAGGTTTTCTTAGGTGAATGGTGGCAGGCAGAGGACATTGTGCAGTCACCTCTGCAGAGATGCAAAGTTTAAGTGCTCTGGTTTGCAACAGTGAGGTAAATGAATTCATACAGAGCTGCCAGTCTTCTGTTTCCTAAATGGCAAATGAAAAATCTCTCATTATCATTGCCTGGTCTGTGGTACCAGAAGTAGCACTTAGAGATTTCCTCATAATAAAAGTTCTTTAAAAAATGTTGCAGAAGTTGGGGGAGTTGGTTGAATTAACAAAATCATAGATGACTGTTAGCTTAATGTTGGTCCAGTCCATCTATCTTGGATTAATTGCTTTGTATGTCTGAAGCCTTGTGGCAAATCCCTAAAGTAGAGTTGTTTTTTTTAAAATTACTTTCCACCCTGCCCCAAATGCCTTCATTTGTCAACATGAAAAAAACCTAAACAAACTAAACAAACAAAAAAACCCATCCAAAAATTAAAAAAAAAAAAAAGGAAACAAAACACCAAGGGATGAAAGCAGTGTCAATTTTAATTCTTTTATCCAATCAATGAATATGAAATTGCAAAGAAAATCATAGTAACCAAATATACTGTTTGTTTTGTATTTAACTTAAACTTTGGTTCCTCCATTTATTTGTTTCTTGCTGGTTGCAATTTGGTCCCATTAGGTGACTCTGGTGGTCCTGCAGAACATCCTTTCCCAGGTTTTTAAACTGAAGATTTGCTATTAAATTAATTGTCATAATTGTGGTTAATTTGGAGAATCTTTGGTCTGTATGAAGCATCTTTGGTTTGTTTGCCAGATTTTGGTCTTTATCATTAACAGTCACCCCATACTGTCACATGGGGTACTCTCAGTAAGTATATATGCTTTATATATTTCATATTTTCACCTGTAGTCTTCATTTCATTTGGTCTAGTTGTGTAAATATTGCATAATTTGGTGTTGGAGTCCATGGACATTCAGAACTGGTTTAATTCAGTGACTTGAGTCCCCTACACTCAGGGGTGTTTTCAATATGCCAGAGAGTGCAATTTACCACAGAAGTATCAAGAGTGTGAGATGGCTAAAGCATTTTAGGCAATTTGGACAGTTAGCAAGATGATGAGATGGTTTTAAATTGCATATGTAAATACAGGTGTTTGGTTTTTGGCCTATGTCATATTCACACCAGGCCTGACTTTAAACAGCTGCTAATGAAGAATGTGTTCTTGGTGCAATATTAGGGCAGTTTTATCTGCGGTATTTCCCAGGTACAAAGAAGCATTCTGAAGAAACAGGGTAATAATTCTTAAGTGGTTCCTTTAGCCAACTGTTTCAGAGTTTATGTATTTCACAAAAACAGTGCTGTTGCTACACAAGAGCAATGCAGACTCTTATAAATGCTTAAATTGTAGTTTATTTTGCTGAAGAATGTATGAGCTGTAGATGTCTTTGTGGATGATCAAGGGGAAAAAATACACTGAATGGTAGGCTGTCTGGTGAAAGCAGCTGCATGATAACGTACTTAAAGATATATTTGAAATGCAGTCCCTTACTCAAAGCTGCAATGAGGCATCTGGATCCCTTGAGTGGTAAGGCACGTTTCCAACAACTGAGGGAAGTCCTTGCTTTCCTAAAGGAGCCTACAGGAGCAGGTGGCACTCATTTTTTGGGATAACCTTGGCTGTTGGAGTCAGGAAATGGAAGACCTAGATTCTGTTACATCCTCAGTAGTAAAGGACTCAATTCAACAACTGCTTACTCAGGAGAACATCTTGGCTATAAATGCCTTAGACAGGATTTCTTTCCAATTTTCCCAAATTGTGCTGCTGTGGAGAGAACTAAAACTGTAGCCTGTGCATTAGGTACTGGCTAGTTTTCTTGGGTATACAAATCATTCTAGGTAAATTAGAAAGTGGTGGAAATTCTTTGCCTTCAGGCAAACTGGTATTTGCAAGATTCCTGTTCCATCAGGTCATAAATAGGAGGTGTACACCGCTCAATTCTTGTCACAGCATTTATTTTCTTTCAGGTATTCCCTCTAAGTTACTTCCTGGTAGACCTGACGTTGGTTTGTTAGAAATTCCAGGGTTGGCACTTGATATGTGCTGCAGCTTAGCCCTTAGGCTTCAGACAGAAGTTTCTCAATGCTGAGAACATATGAAGGCAAAAAAACCTACAGGGACAAAATATTTCAGATCTAAATGGAGATGTCTGGTAATGTTAGGTGGATGCACAGATCTTTAGTTTGGTGACTGGGTTTTTGTTGGTATTATAATTTAAACATTAAGTATTGATGTTCCTTGAGTCTGATCCTAAATAGGTTTGTGGTGTTATGGTGCTGCCCTTGATTGTTACTTTTTGGACTTAGGAAGTTTCACTTAAGCACACTTTCCTCTAAGAAGTACCTCCTGGGGATGGGCTCTGTTTACTCAGACTGCTTGCAAAAAGCATTTTGTCTGAGGCCTTGGAGTATAGGTTTCTCCTGATAGTTCTTGTCCTGTGAGTAGGCTGCCCTGGGAAAAAGTATTGAGAGGGGTTTCCTAAAAGATTTTAGGTTATGTACAAGCCTGTAGTTCTGTTCTTTATCTTTTTTTGTTTGCTTGGGGTTGGGTTTGTTTTTGTTTTTGGTTTTTGTTTTGTTTTGGTTTTTTTTCTTTAGGGTTTTTTTTTTAATTTTTTAAAAGAATAATTTGGTTTATAGCATAGATTTATGAACAATTGCAGGAACATATGATGATTCCTATTACTTTAAAGTATGTTTTTGAAAGTATGAAGGCTATACTACAGTAGCAAGAATGAAAGATTAGGGGAGAGCAGGCATTTTTAAAATTTTTGTCACTATAGAATATTGGAATTCTTACTGTGGCTTTGAATGTCATTGCTTTACCTGAAACTGATACCTGACTAGGCAGATTCTGTAGGTAGGCATTGCAATTACTGCAACAGGAAGCCTGTGTTTTTATAAAGACAAGCCTTATGATATTTAAGAAGCCTTTGTGTAATGTAAAAATTAATCAAGTGGGAATATTGAAGCCTTTAAAGAAAAAAAAATAGTCTGGACAACAGATTTCAAAAAAATACCCAAAGAGAGCCAACAACAAAAGATCTTTCATGAGTAGGTGTTGTTCTCATGTCTTACTTGATTGACTCTCATTGTGAGTGGCTTCTTTGAGAAGGCAGGCTCAGCTATAGCCAGCAGTCAGCCTTCTTATGTCTGACATATGTGTGCCTCGGGTGCCTCCTGTGTGCCTGACAGCCTGTCAAGGTCAGCCTTTTCCTTATTTGTAATCCTAATGTGTTGCCAGTTGTGAAGTGTTTGTCTGGACTGATTCTTGTGACATTACCTTAGTGCTAAGAGAGTCTTTCTGAGCAGTGTTTGTGTTAGGGTATCCTTAACACGCTCTGGGTGGTAGTTCTGGAACTCCCTTGGAACTCAGGGCTAAGATGGCCATAGCTCCTTCAATGTACTGGAGGAATGCTTTGAAATACTGATATGAAAAGATTTTTATTTTTTTTTACAATTTGGTATTAAATTCACAGATCCAAATAGTTCAAAATCCCCCTACCTTTGTGGCTATCTGAGCTGCTGAAAGGCTAAGCCACCTTAGCCTTTGACACTTACACATCACAGTGTGTATATCTCTAACTGTTGAGAATTATACGATGAGTCTTTTTCTAAATGCCAAAGCACATTTCATGAGAGCATATAGAAATACCAAGGGTGTTTCAGAAATGCATTACAATTTGAACTCTAAACTGGTCATTTGAAGCAACCTTCTGATTCTTTTGGAGGAGAAGGAAGAAAAAGAAAAATCCTAGCTGAACTTGCTCTTCCCCTTTCCCACTTTCAGCTTGCTTTGAAATGACAAGTAACTCAGTTATATGTGTGAAAGAAAAGCTTTAATCTCCCCCAGAAACACCACTGTTCTCCTCTGTGTAAATGCTTACTCTCCACTTAGTAAATCTTGCCCTGGAAAACCATATTGGTAATTCAAAACAAGCAGTGTAGCTCTTAGTGCTTGAATTGGTATTTGCCATTCTTATGCCCTCTGTCCCAGTTTTATGGAAATGGTCAGGAAATTGAAATAATACAAAATAAACCTTAAAATGGCAAGGCCTGAGGGGCAAGCTGATGTGCTTGTTGCATTGCTACTGGAGAAGATACAGGCCACCGTTCAGTTTCTTGACTGTTTTTGAAAGACTCTGATCCTGGAGCTAAGGTATGCTCTTTCACTGAGACTTAGAAGGACAACAATGACTTTGGTAGCTGTAGTTGGTGAAGGTAGGATGAGGCTTCTCATCCTAGGGTCCTAGGTCCTAGGGAAAAAAATAGTTATTTTTAATTTTTTAAATTATTTAACTGGAGCATATTTTGTTCTAAGTCTCTATATCAGAATTCTAGCTATTTTCTTCGTTCTAGGCAGTGTTCTACTAGAAGCTCATGATGAAAAGTCCCACACTTTCATTTAAAATGCATTAGTTACATTTTATGTAAATAGACATTGTATACAGAACTAGAAAGCTTGTGACATGTTGTGATTTACATGTGTTCTTTACAATATGTTTTAATTTTTAATAGGTTATGAAAGCTAAATCTTAAATATGAATATTTTTAAAACAAAGTAAGGATTTACACACTTTTGTGTTTACTTAAAAAGGTTTAATAGCTTATCAAAGATTTGGTTAGTGTGATGAGCACAGTTTCTCCCATATGTGTCAAAACCCAAATTAAAACAGATACAATGTAAGCAGCTGAATTGAAAAGTGACAGTTTTCTAATAAGTTTAAGTTTTGCACTTGCAATTTCTATATAAATTTAGCAGCGCATTATTTTGTCCAACTTCATTTATAATTGTCAGCCCAGAAGGAACTTACTTAAAATTTTAGGATAAACCTATATAATGGATTTAAATCCATTAGCAAAGATGTGTTTCTTTTTTGGAATTTTTTTTTCTTCTAAATTAAAATTATGACAGCTAAAAGAGAAATGGTGAGGAAACTTTTATTTCTGAAAGATTTAAAGAACATATTACTGGAACCTTATGTAAATAGTTACAGATCTTTTTAGCAAGATAAAGTTATATGACTTGGCATTGTGTTATCACATCAAAACTTAAATGTAGTCATTCTCTTTAACAATTGTATTAATAGGGAATAGCAACTCCAAAGTTCTTGGTACTGAAAAACTCTTTAAAGAACTTAAATATGAACTATTGTTGAACATACAGCGCAGCAGGTATAAGCTACTTTATCAGACCTAGCAAACTTGGAGGGCTGATTTTTTGCTTATGTTCTTGGTTGGAGTTGGAAAAGTACTGCAGAAGGTAATAATTCTTAGGGGAAAAAACCCAAGCCAATAAAAATCCAAACCAAATTTAAAAAAAAAAGCTCAGAGCTTTGCAGCAGGGTGAAATTGTTACTGACTCTACAAACGTTTTAGTTATAGAATTATAAAATACCAACATCTCCTGCTTTCAACTGTAGAATTGTAAAATTTGAATGTCTTATCCTGTCTTACCAACTTGACTCATAGCTTGAGTTGGCTTCCCTAATGTAGTCTCAAATATGATGGTTCAGTGCTTCTTATCAGAAAAATGAAAATACTAGCTGTGGTTGAGAAAGCTGGTCAGGATTTCTTAGCAAGACATGAGGACCAGGTATTTAGCATGACTGACTTAATGTAATTGTTTTACCACAAATTCTAGAGAAAATAACCCAGAGGGGAAAATTTACCACAGTTTCTTTATGTAGTTTTCAAACCAACATGTGTTATGGCTCTCTAAGTGCTATTTAATTTTTAGTGAAGGGGTTAAATATTGGTACGTTAAAAACCACATAATTGTAAATGAAATTTTTAACGTCTATGCATCAATATCAGGTACATGAAGTGAGACAGTTGTGTAAATAAACTTTACTAGAGGCTTTTGAAAAACTGTGGTGGTTATGTCTGGTTATTCCTGAAATACTGTTTGTAAAGAGCAAAAGATTTACTTCGCTGGGAGACCTCTGTGTGTTACTTGAAGATAAGACTCCAGGATCTGCTTTTCCACTTTAAGAGTTACAACATAACTTTATTTCTAACAATTACTGTTGCAAAAGTTAGGTAGAAGAAAAGATGTGTTGGAAGGATCTTGGAATGGTGCAAGACCACTCATTAAAACCTTATTTACTTTTAGCTCTGCTGTAGTAGCTTTCATTTGACTGCATTCAAACTTCTTATACAGTGAAGAGTGCTTTCCTATGATTGAGAGAATATACTCACAAACTTATTTTTAGATCTCTTGATTTTCTGGCCAATCTTGAAGTTAAGACCCAAGCTCTTATGACTTTGCTATCCCAAAGAAAAAACACTGACTTGTATTGGTCCTTAGTTTTCTTTTTCAGGTTGCTTCTCTGTTGAGAAGCCTTGGGCTGAAGAAACAAAAAGTGGATATGATAAGGTTGTTTTGAAGGTGATCTCTGAAATTCCGTTATTTCATTTGATTGCCTTTGAAAACAATTGGAGTAGTAGAATCAGCAAACAGATACTAACCTATCTTGTAAGGTTATGCTTATCTGGTTATGTGAAGATTATAATTGTATCTCTCTAAATGTTGCTTTTATTTAAAATGACGTAGTAGTGAAACAGATTATACTTAGATATGCTGGCATAAAATCAGGAAATGGGGTGATACATAATTTAACAAAGCAATAATTGTATTTAAAACATTAAACTTGTTTTTGAAACTGAAAATGCGTATTGCCGTGCATCCAGTGAGAAAACTTTGAAGCAAGTGAGTACATTCATGCTAATTTTGTTTTACATTCACTATGTGAGTTACCATGGTGAATACCTACCTTTTCATAGACAGATAACAAGTAAATGTGTGTAAATGGAGATAAATTTTTTATATCATTTATATATTATGTATTAAAATAAACCCAACCAAAACACACAAACTCAAAAACCCCTCAACCCTAAAATCATCTCACACGATGATGTTAAGGTTGAAAGTTATGGCTACACAGAAATTAAGGAATAAGATGACTGAAGATAATGTCCAAGTGTTTTGTCCCCAAGTCTGTAGCAAACTGATTGTCTAATGTGAAGTTGTCTGGTGCTATTCCTGGTTCCATGCGTTTCTTTCCAAGTCCTTAATTACTTTTCTAGGATGTGTGGTAGTTGCATTGCATGATTCTTTTTTAAGCTTATACATTTTCTCCAACTTTTAAACAATGTATCTTTTGAAAAATTTTATTAGAAACACTTTCTTAGCTTTTGAGAGCTTTGGGTATGTTTTATATTTATCTGGGGTTATTAGCATAAGCAGTGAGAGAAGTCGTCACGTACAGAACTTGGCCATAAAAAGGTCAAGTTGAAGCAGCTGCAAGAATTTTCCTGATTTCTACAATGAAAATTGTGGAGGGCGTAATTTTGATCCTATTAATGGAGGCTCTGCAGTACAGTTGAAGAATCAGACTGTCTGGATGCAGTAATGTATTGGTTGTCTACTTGCCCAGTCTCTCTGCCCTCTTTACACATTTTATGTTTTTTATATAAATCAGTCAAAAATATTAGAAAACCCATGGAGGTTGTAGTAGGAATGTATTTCTATTTTTTGTGAATTTGGGCACACACATTCCCTGTTAATGACTGTTTTAATGTTTTAGTGCAGTTTAATCCTTGTTTTGTTTAGAATTTACTGTCAGTGTTACGGCATTAACTGATTCAGGTTAAAAGGGTTTCTTCCTGCAAGTTGTCAATCAAGCAGAGACCACTGAGTTGCAATTGGATTTTTCTGTGTGCTCTTGCTCCTTCAGAGAGCTGGTTGTTAACTGTCCTTTATTTTTAGCTTTAAGTGGGCACTTCATTGCAGGCAGTTCCTATGCTATGGCTACTTATGTCTGTGTACCTTAATGTTTTTCCTGCCCCATCTTCTGAAGTCTGATCTTCCACTGATCTGTGTGATGTGGTTTCTTATTTTCTAATTCTACTTCTACTTTCAATGTGAACTGGCAAACTCTAAAGCCATGATAGCATTATCATATCACTTACAACATTTTTTTTCTTTCCTTTAAACCTGTCAGGCCTTCCTAGGTCTTTGTTAGCAGCTACTTGATTAGTTTTAGGCTGAATGACCTACCAAAAGATTGGAAGTCTTTGTCTAAAGAACAGTGTGAAAGATCAGGTTCCATTTAGAACACCTCAGCAGAATGGTCTTTGTGTGGATTTTCTGCCACACAAGGTGATTTTTTTTCACTAATGTCTGAAAGACATGACTTGCTTATATGAACAATGTAACTTCCAGTGGGAACTAGAGATGTGAAAACAATATTTCTTATGTTGTGACTTTCATAAAGACTTTCACTTTCAGTGGAATTATGTAGGATTGTATTTTTAGGTCAGGTTTTGTAGTTATGTGAAATACAGAATGACCTAAGTAAGGTTATGGATGGATTATTTTGAATCAGTTTGTCTATAGTCCTTCTGTAACGGTTTGAAATTTTTGAGAGGCTCCACCTTTGAATAGCACATAAGAGCATATCCTGAGAAACAGACTCTGGAGAACAAAACCAGCATAATGCTCTAGTAGTTCAAATAGAAGAAGCCAGTACTAAGTTTGCAGGAGGTATAGTAAGAAAAATCT
>NW_005054328.1:2924197-2937305 GCF_000277835.1 Geospiza fortis | reverse complement strand
CCTTTATATAACTTCAGGCATCCACAGGGTGGGTGACCTATCAGACCTTTTAACTGATAGATTTTTTTCTCCAGACATATGCAGCATTCCTGAATAAATAACTGACTTGGCTGGTAGGAGGATAGAAACATTTTTAGTAAATATGTTACTCTGAATTTAATTATTCCCTGTTTTCTTCCTACCATTTCATCTCTTGTTACTGCTCTGGGAGCAGTGTAGAAGATCTGCTGTTTTGTTTTTTTTTTAATTTTTATAAACTGGCTTAAAAAGTAAGTCTGCTTTCCACTCCTCCAAATGAGTAGCAACCTTCTTTAACTTTGCAGAAAGTCTGTAGGTAGTTTTTGGCTTACAGAAGTTTTTGGCATGTTGTCACTGAAGATTTTTCCTTAAAGCAAAGGAGAGCATAAACCTACAAAGGAACTTCCAGATACTTGGACGCTGGTTTGACTTGAGCAGTTATGATGTAGTTTCATCACTTATAAAAGAGATTTTAATAATAATTAGTGCTGCTTTCTTTGCTAGTTTCAGAAATTTGTTCTAGCATACCATTGTTTTTGTTAGAATCTTAATTTCAATTTTCAAGTCTGGATATTGCTTGTAACTTAGATTCATTTGTTCCTATGAATATAAGTAGAGAAGTTCTCATCCTCTTTAAGGTCTTTTAGTATAGTAGTTCTCTTCCCGCTGCAAGCCTTTTAGTATAGTCATACAAAATAGTCCTCTGTCCTTAGTGTTCGTATAGAGAAGCTGAGCTCTTAAATTTTGTGTTATCATGATGAGTGACTCTGTAGCTGTTCTTCTTAGAATTTATTCATCTTGAACCTGGGAAGGAAAAAATGTGTACTGCTTTGGAAGATTTTGTTCTTAGCATTGTCTATTTGTCTCGCACATATGCACTTTCTTTTCTGGGTGCACTTCTGGTCTGGTTTAGAGTTGCAGTTTTCATTTTGCTGCTGTGTTATATATAATATATTGCAAAGAATACACAGCGATCTTTTTCCCTGTATTTCCAACTAATTGCCTCAGTTCCTTAACATGAAGGATGGATTCTACCTCAGGCTAGTAGAGGTTTTAGTTCACTGATTTTTATTTGTCTTTTTAAACTGTGCTGGTGACTAGTAGTGGAAGATTTTTTAGAAATGTGTAGTGTTATTTTATGCAGACTGAGTTTCATTATTTTTTTTCTGGCAGTAAATGTGCTAGTAAGTTATTTCTAATAATCTTATTAGGTTCATGCTCTTTTGCATTTTGTCCTGTTGGCTTTTAATTGCTTGAATTGATATAATTTATGCTATCCCGAATTTGTTCTCAGTAGATAATTCACTAATGTTCATTTCATCAAAGGGCTCCTATTTTTTATTTAGTCAATAACAGAAAGGCCTGTCTTGAAAAACTTTAGTAATAACATCCTTTTAGCTCTGTATGTCTTTCCGAAATCAGTAACTTGTTAACCTTTCTTTATTAAGTTTGTCTACTCTGCATTTCTCCTACTAATCACAATCATTTCAATCAAGTTTAAGTATCATGCCTTTGAAATCTAGCTAGGTTGAATGAGTTATATTTTCTTGGCATTGAAAAATTAGTTATTTTTCTGAAGAAAGTCTCCTAAATTTCTCTGGTACTCTCTATTAATTTTTCATCTTATTTGAATTTTTTACTTTTTCTTCCATGTCTTATACTCTTCTTGAAAAGTAGGGTTTAGCTATTTCATACTATCTATTGATAACAGGTCAAAAAGGCTTATTACTGAGCTTGCTATGTAAGTGTTATTGTTCTGTTTCCATACAACAAATAATTTTTATGCATTTAAGACATTACTTTGTGTACAAGCTTGACAGCTCTATTCTCCCTGGTTTGGGGCAAACAATAAGCTTTCTTCAAAACTGAGAGGAAAAGTCTTCCCTTTTTCATTCTCTTATTTCATTATCTTTCCTCCATTCTGGATGTACCAGTGTCCACATGTTTCCTTGCTAGAGAAAATATGGGCAAACCGGACTCTTCATTCTTGGAACTAAAACTAAAAATAATCTTTACTTAATCCTCATTGTATAGCATCACTGGTTCTTCCCTGTTTAGCTGAAAAATCCTTGCTACCTGCTTTGCTACCAGGAGTGTCTTGTTCACTTTTAACAGCCTTTTGTTGTGACACAGCCTTTGTTGAAGCACTGGAACGGGATGTAAGAGAAACTGGGGGCTCCCCATCCCTGGCAGTGTTCAAGGCCAGGTTGGATGGAGCTCTGAGCAACCTGGGCTAGAAGGTATCCCTGCCTATGGCAGGGGGTTGGAACTATGTGATCTTAAGGGTCTTTTCCAACTCACATAATTCTGTGATTCTATGACAGCTCTTAATTAACCAGTGCTTTTTCTGCACTCCTGAGCAGTCTTTTCCCTTCACAATTGATATCCTTATATGCAGCAGGGGAAGGTTCAAGACAGAATAAGCATTCTAAATCTTCTTGGGATACAGTCTTTATGTAGTTCTTGCATCTTTGATTTAAAAGAGATGGACGGGGAAGGTAGCTTCCTTCTTGCTGAAATTCTTTATCTAACCTGCTGAAGTAACAGCTTCACTGATTTACTACAGCTTCCCTTTTTGCAACTTAATGTTTAGTTTCCATTTCAAATGACTATATTAGCTTTATTATGAAAAAAATATCTATTGTGAGTTGTCACTTATTAATCCTGAAATAGTTTTATTGAAAAGAAAATTCTACTGGGTAGAATTTGGTTCTCTGGTCACTCTGGTTGACTTTGTTCTTTAATTTAGAAAAGTAATTATATCTTGGAAGGTTATCCTCAATGGTAGTTTTTGTTCCTATAAGAATCTTTATTTCCAAGTATTTGTACTTCAGGCTTGAAGGTTTGTGCTGAAAGGTCTTAGAGTTGCCCTTTCTGGAAGCACTTTTTAAAACCAAATTCTGGGCACGTTTAGATTAAAACTATTTGCACTGCACTTGTCCCCAAATAGTTGAACACTATTCTTTACATAAGAAGGGAATGTTTTCTGAATAAGACTCTAATTTCCGGGGGTTTCTTGAAAATGGTCCATCCAAACCATTTCTTGATGGAAAGGATTAAAAAACTCATCATCTTAGTAGTTGGATTTTTTTCCTTCTGTTTATATTTTTCCCCTCACCATGGTTAGCAAATAGTTCTTCCCACAACATGTATTGTTTTCCTTGTAAAACAAAAGGTAGTAAAAACTTAGGCTGAACCATGAAATTCTATTTATGAAGGACTTCAGCATTAGGAAGCTTGATACTGATGTTTCCTTTGTTGGAAGAAGGGTAAGGGAACAGAAATCTACGTATAAAATTTCTTTTCCAATTTTGAACTGTGTTTCTGCAAAGCTTATTATTGTGGTGAAATTCTGTCTGCTTTCCACCTGCTTTCCCAGACTGTCTCCCTTTAATACAGTGAGCTTTCTATATGCAAAAAGCAGCACAAAGTTGTAACTTTGCTGTGGTAGTTGGATCTTGCTTAGACTACATTAATTCTGCATTCCTGACTGCTGTGATGTTAGTGTCACTTGCTTGAAGTTCTGTTTTTATTTTCCATCCCTTTCTGTGAGATACTTCTGTTCATTTCTTCTGGAATGATGGGCAAAACAGAACGTAAGACTTGCATTGGTTTGTGGTCCTCTTTTGCTAGTCCAGAAACTCATTTGACATTTAGGGAAATTACCTGTAGTGAGAAAGACCTGAAAGCAATAGATGTAGCAGCCTCTCTCGCTGGGGGGATGTGCAGGGGTGTGGATATGTTGTAAGACTGTGGGGAAAAGATTTAGAATTCTTGCCTTTGTCTCAGCCTGTAAGAGAGTGAAAACAGTACATATCTCACAGGATTTTTGAGGCTTTGTTAACTTTTTAAAGTAATGCTGATGGCCTCTGGAAGGTGCTGCAGAAGTTATTGTCTGAAGGCTGAATATCATTGTTTTTTGTTTTGTTTTGTTTTTTTCCCCCTTTCCTGGCGATATATAGGTGTGCCACAGTTAGGGAAAGCATTTTGTTTGGTGTCTCTTTAAAGAAAATGCGAAAGTGCTTTGCTGGGGAGAATAGAAAGGGGCTTTCTGAAGAGGTGCTGAAGACATGAAAATTCAGAGTGGTGATTGGTCACCTCTGCTTGATTGACAGGTTGCAGGGAAAAACAAAAACCCATTTGTTCTGGCTTAATGGAACTGGAAAACAGAAAATGAGTATCAGGTAAAAATTCCTTTTTTAAAATCTTTGCAGTTCTCCTATAAAAGGTGGAGTTTTTACGCAAATTTACTCCTTCCCCACTCCAATAAATTAGGAGTAGGAATTACAGAAACAGGTAGTTGCTAAGCTGTGTAATGTGGGTTGTCTATGTCAGTGCGTTTTCCAGGGGGCAGGTGTTGTGGAACACCCCGCAGCAGCCACTGCTGCTGGGGCAGCTTAGCAAGAAGGCAGAGGATGGAAAGGGTGTAGTGACTAAGCCCTGATCTGGGCCCAGCTCTCTGGTTAGGCTCATTAGCAGGACGTTCAAGGGGAAGCTTTTATTTTCACTTCCTATACTGTGCCTGCTTTGTGGATAAAGTCTGTCAGTTTCTACTGCTATCAATTTGGAATCTTTCATGAGCATTATTACAAAATTCACTGAAAAGTGAATAGCTAAAAAAGTAAGCTTTGTTTTAAAATAACTTCCATCTAGCAGTATACTGTCATACAGATTTTATAATAAATTTCAATGTCAGCACCACAGTTTGAGAATCCTAATTGAAAATTATTAATTTCTGTTAATTATTTTGTATGTTGATGTATTTCAGATTGAAGGACAAGGGCATGGTGCAGTTTTCGACTGCAAGTGCTCTCCTGATGGACAGCATTTTGCATGTACTGATTCTCACGGTCACCTTCTGATTTTTGGCTTTGGTTCCAGTAGCAAATATGACAAGGTACAGTGCAAAATGTAAATCAAAATGTTTTTCTGTGTTGAATGCATTTGTGCAAACTTCTTCAGAGCTTCATTTCAAGGGGGTGTGTCTTGACACAATTTTGAGCCATTAATATGGGATGTTTTGGATCCCTTTTGTTGACAATGAGGTTTCTTTCACTGTCTTTTTTTTAAATTATAGAAACATTCTGTTAAGCTACTGTTTACATGGGAAGTTCAAAATAATAGCAATAATAATAATAATAATGATAATTTAAAACCAGAATTCAAAATTAACCAGTCACTGTCTACTCTCAAGTGACAAAGTTACAAATATCTACTAATGGATTGACATGGATGATGGGAATAAGCTACAGTGGAACTGATAATAGTTACACATTCTACTTGAATTTTTTTTCTGCTTCCTAACTAGGCCTAAAAAATGGGTGTGTAATAGAACTAGTTCCTGCTATCTGTATTTAAATATTGTATAGCTTATGAGAGAATTATTTACATAAAACATGCTTGTTTTAGTGATGCAATTTTATGTCTGCTAATGAAGTACCATCATGAATACCTTTGTGCTTGCACAGCAGTATTCCACCATTAGTGTGATTTAAATATTATATCTTTATTCTAATGTGTATTATCTAATGTCTATTCTAATAGTCTACATCGTGTATTCTGAGTGTGGGTGTCTTGCCACAGACCCTCATGACTGTAAAGATATGTGGTGTTGTTTATTTTCCTTTGTGGAGGAATGTGCTCTGGGAACCATACAGGTTTGGAGTGTCCACAGGTTCTTGGTTCTTCATTTACCACCCAGAAAAGAAATGAGGTGTGTCTCTTCTCCCTTTTCCTAAGACTTAAGTAGACCTATCTGCTCCATTTCCATCTGTGCTTCTGGTAGCTGGCACTTGAATGCTGTTGGTGAAGTGCTGTATTTTGGATCTTGCCTTCTGCTTTGGATCTTTGGACTCAGGCAGGTTTTGAAAGCATTTTGGCAAACAGCAGTGCAGAGGGACCTGAGGGCGGAGTGCAAAAGGAATTCTAATCTTTATCTTGTAAGCTACTGAATTTCTTTCTGTAGTCTTACAGAAGGATTTGCATTTGGAGATTTAGTTTTTCTCCTTGTTTCTCAACTATGGTTTGAATTCCTCACTACTAAGCTGCTGTTGCTGTCCCTCAGTTATTACTATCTGTGCACTTCCCCTTCCATTCCAAATAAAACAGTAGAGACATCACAAGCAAGGAAAATCAGGATTATCAGATAGTTTTCTTTGTGTTTCAGGATTCTTACTCTTCTAGACTTTAAAGGCTGTTGTAATAGGAGCATTTTTCTCACCATATCTGTGGATTGTTTCAGGTTTCTTTTTCTCTCCAATTGTTTTGGAAGAATTTAGGAATTTAGTTCTCTGCTACTTTGAAATGCTGGGAATTAAATTGAAACTGTGAGTCTTTTGGTCTTTGCTATGATAGATCAGAATTTTCCTTTATGCTGCTATTTGAGAATTTACCTGTGAAAGATTAAATGTGTTTGTAGAATGAATGCAGTTGCTTTTCCCTGCTTGAATTCTACAGACCCTTGGCTCTCTTGGGGTTTTTGCTGCAGCCCCTGAGAAAAGATTGTTTTAAACTTTTCACTTATTGAATTATTTAAAATAATCCTCTACCTGGTTGCTGTGCCAATGTTACTCTTGGCATTCTTCATCATAGCAGAAATGGAAGCAAATAGGATTTATTTGTTACCACTTTAATCTCAGTCTTCCACTCACAGAAAACCCATCTTGGAAGTATCTGGTGTCTTCCATGTGTGGTTTATTCACCTCTGCTTTTGACTGACCTGATTTATGAGAGAATGTTACTACAGGTAGGTAGGTGCTGGAGATGGCGGGGTTTTTTTCTGTCTTTCTCCCCTTGGATACTGGAGAGGGTTTCAGACATCTTGTCAGACCATGATCTGGTAGGATATGTGGTTTTTTGGCCTTTAAAGTGTTTCCTATCTC
This sequence comes from Geospiza fortis, assembly GCF_000277835.1. Lineage (NCBI taxonomy): Eukaryota > Metazoa > Chordata > Aves > Passeriformes > Thraupidae > Geospiza > Geospiza fortis. The sequence continues at coordinate 2,930,406 of NW_005054328.1, read as the reverse complement.
TGGGGAAATTAATTTTACAGAAGAGAGAAGGGTGGCAACCTGTCCTGTATTCCTGCATTTTGGAATTGACAGTGATTATAGCTGAGATGGTGTTAATTCTACTGAGAGAACAAGCTCTTATTTTTCTACATCTTTGCTTTTTCATGTTATGTTCTGATAGTATCTACACTTCCTAGTTGACTGGAACCAATGCCTAGGCTTTCTTTGCCCTGTGGTGTGATCTTGGCCACAATGAAGGTGAATGGGGTGGGGTGTAGGCTTTTTGTTTGGGGTTTATGGGTTTTTTTGTGGTTGGTTTTTTTTTGGGTTTTTTTTTTTTTTTGGGATGATATTTTGAAGTAATTCTTTTATGGGGGAAGATAAAAAGAATACATGTGCTGCAAGATCACTGTCAGCAGGGCATGTGCACTTCAGAAGTTCTTGATTAGGTGGAAGCTTGGCCAGGAGTGACTAGCAGTTCTAGAGTGTAAGGTACTATTCTGTTGATTTTAAATCATAGAATATTCTGAGTTGGAAGGGACTCACTAGGATCAAGACCAACTCCTGGCTCTGCACAAAGCACATAACGTGCCTGAGTGCATTGTCCAAATGCTTTTTGAACTCTGGCAGGCTTGGTGCCGTGGCCACTTTCCTGGGGAACGTGATCTCTGAGCTTTCTAAGGCATTTGTTCCTGTAGACTGCCCAAACCAAGCACTGTCACCTGCAAATTGACAGTTCCTGTACAGTGGATTGGTGCAGTACTGGGGAAAACCTCTGTGCAACTGTGCCCATTTGGAGAAGGTGAGCATTCTGAATGTGTAGTTGGAGGAGAATCTATCTATGGAGCTCAGACCTTGTGGAAAGCTTTTGTGCTCATTCCCAAGCTGGTTTTGTGAAGTCATATGAAAAGAAGACTCTCACGCAAATGATGATGTGATATCATCTCATTGTCATGAATTTGATCTCTAATAGTATATAAACAAATAAGTCTCATTGTTAATACTTCTGGCTGGTTTTCTGATGGAATGTCTAATTCTTCTGATTTTTCTCAGAATAAGACATTTTCCTGGATTCCAGTAGGGATATTCTACCTGAGAGTTGTTCTGAGTCTGTGTTCTCCAAGAAATGCCACATTATCTTAGGGAGTAGAAAATTGTTATTTTTTATACTATTATACTTGATTGCAATATAGGGTACACACAGGTGTAATTGCAACAAAGTCCCTTGTGATCTTGTACCAGATCTTCCCTTTGCTCACAAAACCTGGGATGCAGACTACACTGTACAGCCAAGACACAACATAATAAAACTCACAGGTTGTATGACCTTGCCATTTAAAACTTTTTTTCTCAGTGTGGGAAGTACTTGGCAGGAAGACTTATACTAGGTGTAAGTAATGCATATTATATTATGATTTTCACAGACATTGTAAGTCCTCCTTGGGGACCTCTGTCTCTGTCATATTGAGCTATTGTGAGATGAAGAAACAAAGGTGTTCATCAGGCCTTGATTCTGTCAGTCGACACATGAAAGCACTTTTATCTTTCTCATTCAGCCTCTGTTAACAAAGAATCTGGCAGCAAGATTTCATCCAGTCAGCTTTTTTACTGCAGTGGGATATCACCTTGTCCATATGTATTTTGTAAGAGTAGTCTTTTAAATCTCTGAAGTGAATTATTTTCCACTGCATCTTTCTTTGTATCTTTCAGATTTCTTCCTGTTGTTATTTTTCTGAGCTTTTGTGAGGTCTAGAGCCCATGAGATCTCTGATTTTTTCCTAATTCTTTTTTTAAAATCCATATCATATGGATGCACGTTCTGATGTTGTAATTGACAAATGTTTGTTGTCATCTTTGTTCCTGGTCTTCTTGCTTCCAGGGTGGGGGACATTTATCATTGAGAGACCAGACCTCTGAGTAGCTGCTATGATCTCTGCCTTACTGATTTCTACTTAACAAATTACTAGAAACCATGTTATGGATTGGTACTGATAGAGCATACTCTCCAGAAATTAGAGGATGTTCTATGACAACTTGGGCATTCCTCTCTCCATGCTCCAAAGACAAGATTTTTTGAGATCTCTATACATTGAGGCAATCATTTAATTGTTTTCATACTGCACTGGAAATCTTAATTTGTGTGAATGATGATTTTATGATTTGATTTTCACTTGTTCATTCAGTTCAACTGAATACATGAGCTGCCACAAGGTTTGCTTGCCAGTAGGTGGTTCTGGGATGTGTAGTATATGCATCAACTGCTCTCCTATTCACTTTCTTTTCTCCTTGCACTTCAATATCTTTCTTATTGCTCAATACTGAGATACCTGTACCAGCGAGGAATTGAGCATACATAGTTTTATATTTATTTGGACAAAAATGTTCTTCAGTCTTGAGGGTCTGTGGAAAGTCATCTATAATAAATTAGGAGCAGGTGGACAGAAATAAAAAAGAAAACTTCCATTTTTATTTTGAAAAAATAGTGAGAAATTCAGTTTTTAGTTTGGTTTTATTTTATCAACTGAAACTTTTTCTGATATCTAGCATTATAGTAAGGATATATATATTTTGATGATAAAATATTTGGCAATACTCTCATGCAATAAATATTTTTCCTAGTCTTCTGCCTGCACCATATCTCATAAGTCTGTGACACAATTTTTTATTATCAGAAAATTTATTCATATATTCAGACTGTAGAAGAAAGTTTATAAACCTATAAACATTAATACATTAATGCTGTATTTGGTCAGATGTCTTCTAGTAATTAAATATCACCCCATTCCCCTATTATTTAAATGCTTTCCACCCTCAAACATGTGGATTATTCCCTTTGCAGTGTTACATAGAAAAGAGTACTTTGAAACAAAATAATAATGGAGTCATTAAATTTTCCCCTTTAAACTGAAATAAGCACATCAGCTTATAGCCCTGTTTTTTTGCAAAACTGACCATGAGTACCACTGTTAAAAATAATCTTGGCAGTTCTCTTCTGTATGCTTTTGTAATAGGTTCTTTAAAAAATTACAAAATGACTTTGTTTACAGATAGCAGATCAGATGTTCTTTCATAGTGATTATCGGCCCCTTATCCGTGATGCCAACAACTTTGTCCTGGATGAACAGACACAGCAGGCTCCACACCTTATGCCTCCCCCATTTTTGGTTGATGTGGATGGCAACCCTCATCCTGCAAGGTATCAAAGACTAGTTCCTGGTCGTGAGAACTGCAGGGAGGAACAGCTTATTCCTCAGATGGGAGTGACATCTTCAGGTATGGAAAATTTAACTTCACTGACCAGTAGTCTATCTTGTTACCTTCAGTTGTTCTACACTTTCACTTTGTCCTTTTTCTTCATTTATGGGCATAGTAGTTCATGTAGTGTGGAAGAATTGCAATGTCTTTGGCACTGGTTGCTTGTGACAATTTCATTTACACTATTGTCATAAGTCAAGTTGGCACTTGTTGATGCTACAACACCAGTTAGCTCAGAGTTCGTTTCATTACTGGAGCAATGTATAATGTTGTGTGAACCTCTCAGGTGTCTCTGTGGGATAAGATTTCCTGCTTTAGAAAACCTAGGAAATAGACTGATCTTCCACAGATCAGTTAGAAAAGGTAACACTTACAAGAACATCTCTTAAGCTTTGGTGATATGGTTAAAGAACTAAAGACATGAAAGAGACGTAAAATGTAGGAAGTTCCTTGTAAGTTTTATTCTCATGCACATGACATGAGAAGAGCATGCATATATTGGGCCGGTGGCTGGCTGTTGGAAACTGCCTAAAGGTGTTTCACATGGGTAGGGATGGAAAAATAATGCCTACTTATATGTTACAAATTTGATATTAGTATGAATAAGCCAACTGGTGACTGGTGAAAGTAGCTTTAAATGTTTTCAAAATAAGCATTGTTAACTATTTGGATATTCTTGAAAATATATGAAAACTGACTGTTGATATAAATTGTAGTTCATATGTTCACGATACTTAAACCTGTGGTGTGTCAGACATTCCAGGAAGGTAACTGAGAGTGTTTTTACCAAAAAATTTCTTTATCCTTATTTGTAGATCTCAGGATTACGGGGCAGTGAATGTTTAAGCATTTTTAGGGGAGGATTTCCATATTTCCTCCAAAATTACAAGAAGAAATGTTACTTGAGAAGCAACTGTAAGAAGGAAAATATCCTTCCTGGTGAATGTAAATTTCTTAGTGGCTTATGAAACAAAATTTTATTTTTAGGGAAGGATGTGACTTTATTTCATTGTTACAGTTAAAGTGTGAATCCATTGCATTGTGAAATTCTCCAAATTTCAAAATGTCCTGGGCACATTCTTCAATGTATCTTGAAACAAGTTAAGCTCTACCCACAGACCCAACAAAACTAAATTTAGTGATCTGTCTGCATGACACATCAATGCCTATAGGAAGATGATGTCCATAGCATTTTGTTTAATAGCAGGGAGCCATCCATCAGCTTGACAGGTGATAGACAGACACAAGACATTTTTCAACCTTTTTACAATATAGCAACAATGCAGTTGTATGCAGACCTAAACAACATTTATATAGTTTATATGTTCCCTTCTGCTAAGAAAGTTCCTTTTCTTTCTGAAGCTTTGTTGTGGAGTTTGATGCATCTCACTCAGAGCACTGACCATTCATTTCTTTTTAAGTTTTCTGTAGGGATTTCTAAGAGTAGGGGGAATTCAGATAGTCATACTTGATTTACTGCCTTAGTGAACTTGAAGCTCCTTTAAACCAGATGTTTTGAAAAAATCAAGTATACACCAGTGTCTTCATTATTGCATTTAAAAAGAAACCACTTGCTGCTTCTTGCTAAGGCATTGTCTCACAGGCTAGATACATAAAAACATTAATTTTGTTTAGAGAGCAGTTTCCTTATTTAAGATCATTCTTGGATTATTAGTATTATTTCCCATTGTTCTCAGTAGACAGTTGTCTGCTCATGAAATTGGCAAATTAATGTCTCACTTACCTGACTCAGAAAACATCCAACTGTAGTTATACCAGAGCTCTTTCTATTATTCCAAGGTTCTACTGCTTTAGGGATGTTGACTTCAATAACCTTTAAAGCCTGAGAGCACTATCTTAAATATTTGTTTTTTTCTGCATACTGTTAAGAGATAGCAGCTTCTGTTCAGCCACATAATCAAAGCTCTTCATTTCATAGCACGATTACTGTAATATCTAGTCTTTGATCTTGCAAAGTGCAGTTTGTACTGTGATATTTCTTTGGAATCATGCTGGAAAAATAGTCTCTATATCTTGTTTCTTTGAACACTGTTATTCCTCATTACAAAATTTTGCAAGTTCTGCTTCTCTTGACTAGAGCTTCCCACCATTCCACTCCACCCTCTCACTATTCTGTGTGGAGATGTCTGACTTCTTTTTGAATCAGTACTGTAACCCTTGTCTTTTTCTCTATACCTCTCTAACTGTTTTTTGTGATCATTATAAGTATGAAAAGGTTTTGTGGTGTTCATGCTTATGTGCTGTGTATTTTGCTTGCTGCTCAGAAACAGTATTATCACCTTGTAATCACTTCTTTGGAACTGTTTCCCATCTTCTATTCACAAGACCTACCCAAAAGGAGGTTTCTTGGCTGTTTTACATAAAAAGAAAATGAACATTACTTGATCTGTGCAGTCATTATGTCCATGTGGAGCTCAATTAAACATTTTTACTGCTTCATTTTCTACAGTATAGATAATTATTTTCTAATTCAGTTAGACCTTCTTGATGTGTTTCTTTCATTGAAGCTTATAAAGTGTTTTTTAATGCATTTGAGGCAGGCTAATCTTGCATTTGAACAATTTGCATTGACTGAGCTGACAAACAACAGTTGTATTAAGCTTCTGTGGCTTGCTGGCACTTGATCAAATTTAGCGTTTTAATAGAAGTGAAGTGTGGTCATCTTGACCCTGCTCCAGAAAATATAATGCTCTCAAATATATTAAGAAAAGAAGTTGTCCTGTTTTAAGAAATGGCTGTTAGAAAAATAAGCATTAGTTTGTAGCTACATGTGATAATTTACTGTACTTGTTTAAAAGCTAAAACTTAGATGAGCTGTCTGTAACATTAATCTCCTAGAAATTTACATTTGTGTGTTGTTCTGTATATTTTACTTCACAGGATTGAATCAAGTTCTTAGTCAGCAAGCAAATCAAGAAATCAGTCCGTTGGATAGCATGATTCAAAGACTTCAG